>NC_057938.1:15263455-15553455 GCF_018555375.3 Anguilla rostrata | reverse complement strand
GAATGATTTGCCCAAGATCAGGAATAACCTGAGGAGTTTTTTTTTTTGTGAAGGAACCACGCTATTTCTTTTAAGCTGTTCACTTGCTTTATCCAGACAACCAAAGATAAAGCTTTCTCTAATTGAAATCCATTAAGTTAAACATTAACTTTTTTTGTTCTGTCAGTTTCATGCCACAAAGCTTAGGAGTTAAGTGTAAGTGTTTCACACAACATCCGAATATGCTTCATAGATGTCGATCGACCTTACTTGCATACGTGCATTTCTTTTTTGCCATTTCTTTTTTCTAAGGATTGACAGTGGCTGTGGAGTTTTGAGCATGTGCTGACAGGTCTAGTTAGTTCCAGAACAAACCACTGTTGCATGCATTATACAGAGCTAATGGAAGTGAGTTGAGCATTGCATTCTGGCTAAGGTAAAGTCATCATCTGGCTGTCAACTGAAGAGGGACTACCTGTTGGGACCAAAGTTTATGTGCCTTTAGTCTTAATTTACATTGCATTGTATAATTCAGTTATATTGAACCTCTGGGAAAAAAAATTTTGTATTTAAAAGAAAAAAGGAAAGAGTACGGAATGTGAGTCTTTGAACGGGATTCTTTTTCAAAGAGTTTCGCCATAACCTCAACTGTATCCATCATTATTACTTCAAGAAAGAAATCTCTCAAAAAGGTGAAAAATAAAAAAATGTACAAAAAAAATTCTGTGGTTTATGTCAGGGACAAAAAGTATGTTTTCTACATCCATTGAGTTTTTACATCTTTAGAACTGTAAAATTCAGTATAGTTTGGAAGCAGAACAATTAAAAGTTCATTTTTCTAACAAGCGGGGAGGTTTGGCGGTCTTGTTTGTTTTTCTCTCTTGCTTGTACGCTGCTTTACCTCTGTAGCATGCTCAATAAACACTTCTCTAGCTCTGTATTCATCTCTTCTCTGTCTCTATTCTGCCTCTCTCTCTTTTTCTCTTGTTCTTCACCTCACTTTGCTTCTGACATCCTTTCCTCCCGCGGGGTGGGAAAAGTTTCGGAGCCGCGTGCGACCGGTCGAGAAACGGGCGAAAACGAGCTGAGCCCTTTTTTTAACGAAGGGTTGTTTTCCCACCCCGTGCTTTGGTCTCTGCTTCACACCAACTTTCCCGCTGTGGAGCCCAACATTGCCGTGTCTCTGGTCGTGAGCACTAATCAGTCTTCAAAGGTCTCATGCTTTTCTCTTGCAAAACCATCTTTCTTTTTTTTTTTCTGTGGAGACCGACCGCTACCTAATCCTAGCTCTGAAAAATGCACCGATTCTAAACGGTTGAAATTTGACAGTGCAATGGAATATCCTATTACATGGACTACATTTTCCCCCCTCTTCTGGGAGGATGAAATTCGATTGTGGGGGTTAACCCTGATGTTGCTAGGATTACGTGCAAGATAAGTCTCAGTAACCTATTTTTGCAACTAATTCTCTTTAGGCTTGCCTGGTATGCTTTTTTTTTTTGTTAGTGCTCAAATGCTTTTATATTTGTAAACAGTGGCTAACGTTGCTGCTGAACACTGAACAGGTTCACAGATGCTTCAAACCTGGGAGCTTAATGTTTTTAATGTACAAATGTACATTAGTTAAAATGGGAAAATGTACTTACTGTAATCTACATAAGCCATTTGGTCGGAAGTTAATGTTTCAATCTGTATTAATGTAAAGGTCAACCCACTTATAAGAACAGCATCCATCTTGGATGATTTTATTCTGACATTGTATTCATAGAGGTTTGTTTTATTAACGGCAAATGAGAAGGGTGCTTTTTAGCACAGCTTTAATTTAACTACTGTGAAACGATCGTGAAACAGTCTTTTCTAGCACATGGTGTACAATGTGCTGCTCCTGAACTTAAGAACAGTCCACTTAACCATGAAATTAACACATTTTCTTGGCCTTAATTGTTCATGGGGAAAAAAGTGTTTCTAGATTTTCAACGTGTATGGCCAGAAATGGTGCTACTGTCAACTGAACTTTGAAAACATAAAACATGAAGTGTTTCACTCATGCCTTTTTGTGATTTGACAGCAATCACTTAGCAGTGTTCCTCTTTGACAAGCCTGTCAAGTGAAGATGGTTTTTAATGCACTCTAATCAGCCTCACCAGAGACCGCTCTCCTTTGGTATGGATTTGTCCTTTCAGTTTTTCTTTTCAGAAGTTTGCAGTGTAGACCTGGCCATTTTTCAGAGCTGCAGTGGATTTACTTGGGTGAACTTTCATTCTATTTAAGCAGGCAACATTTTTCCTCACCGTAAAGATCCTTTCTTTTAACTGCCAAGTTGAAGAACAGACAATTGTTTCATGTGATCTTGTATACTAAAATACTTTAAGCGAGACTACAAAATACTGGATAGGCTACGCAAAAGGAATGCACAAAATTCTAATGGCTTTCATTAGCTTGTTGATTATGATAAAAAGGAAAAAGAACAAGATCATTACATGGCAACAGATTGCGCCTTCTAAGAATATTAAATGTTCTGAGATGAAAATATTAAAGGAGTCCAAGTGTCTTATTACATGCAGTGCATTTAAAAAATTGCTCTTTCCTATGGATTTTAATCACTACATTACCTATTACTGGGTAATTCCTGCAGCTGCTTCACCAACATCTGGATTGCACTGCTTTTAAAAAAAGAATACTTGAGCCGTTGTTAGACTAGTTATGTTCATTTGCAGTAGCAGTGCTTCATTTAATATTAAAAACACATTTGTATTGACTGAATATTTATGTCTTTCATTATTTAATGACAAATGCCACGGAACACCATTACCATAGCACCTGAAATACTAATTAGAACAATTGACAGATGCTTTCCAAATGCATATTGCTTTCTCAAAATTAAGAATTGACTGCATAAAAGTTTGTTAACCTATTTTTGTGTTTTTATGTTGTCAATGAGCTTTTGTTTTATCCTATGACATGCTCTTATTAACTAGTCTTACCTTCTGTGCTTTTGGCTGTGTCATTGTTTACCTTAAACTGTGCTTACCTCTAACAGCATGAATGTGCACAGACAATGGTTGCGGTCAATTGCTCACATAGCAGGTAAGTCCTTGAAGTTTGTGGTTGTATTTCATAAAGCATAATTCAACATAACACAGTTCTTAACATGGCTTACTACAGTTACTATGTTAAGGATTTATGATCAGGCACATTGCTTTGTGACTGCAGATACTGAAACCTTTAGCCTCAGTTTCTCATGACATTTCTAATGAAAAGCACAGAAGGTAAGACTAGTTAATAAGAGCATGAAGGCGTCATACGATAAAACAATAGCTCATTGACAACCTAAAAACATTACGTATAACAGCTTTATACAGTGGTAATGCCATTCTCGTTAAAGCAATATATTCTGTCACAGTTTTTTTCTTTCATTGGCAAATATAATGAAGATGATTTAGTCAGTGTGTGAATGGATTTATTTGGTAGATTAAATTTTATTGCATAACTCATGCAACTTCTGTCTGTTTTTATGAAGTAAAACTATTCCCAAGTCAGAACATGGATTTGATCCAAATCAACACTCGAAGATTTTGATGAAATGTTTTAGGGAAGATGTTCCATTATCATGAGATATCTATTCCATAGCGCAGTTACAGTGTACAGGCTACAATAATTACAAAAAAAGAAAAAAAAATCTGATTAAAGTTTGTGCTGAGTAAGGCTTAATTTAGCAAAGGCTTGGAACTAAAAAGTGAGTGGAATTTTGCAGTTAGCATTGTGTCTTGAGGATTATGCCATTGTTTAAAGCATCATTGCTTGAAGAATACACGTAAATGTACTTCCACTTAATATCCATTTATATAGTTTCTCATTTTGTGCTTGTAGACACAAATTTTTTGTAAAGTTAAGTCCATGAATGGATTCAGACTACGTAGAAAAAACACAGGGTCAAGTTACATGAAATAATTTAGGAAACGTTGGATAGCACTACTTTGGAATAAAGCCAGTTTACTTTGTGTGAGCTAAGATAGCCAATATTGTTTGTTGTAACTTGGCCTCATTTTGATATCAATACTTTTAATGGCAGGCCTAGATATTGCTAGTTTTGATTAAATACCTATAGACAGTGCTTTATGTGCATGAGTAAAGTGGAATTTTTGTACACTGAAAAAGTTTTTTGTTGGGATGTAAATGTTCTATGATAGATGAAAGTGAAGTTTTCAATACAACATTTTTGAAAGTACAATGAAACAAATCTTTAAAAGAAAATAAAAATCTGGGTTTACCCCACTTCGAAAGATACTGTGTGACCCGTTGGTACTAGAGTGGTGCATAGAATAACATTAACTATAACCCTGCAGCGAAAGGCAGCCAATTGCTGATAGGCCACTATCTGTGAGACTGCGAGCTGCAACACTTCTCCCGAGATCGAGAGATCGCACTCCACACTCGTCGTGCTCGTGTGCAAGTGTAGGTGGCATGGCGGTAACTGGAGAGGCAAAACTTGAAAATTCAAGATTTGTGTGGGTGTCATGGTGGTAACTGCAGAGGAAAAATGTGAAAATTACAAATTAAAGAGAAAAGAAAGATTACGTGGCTCTTGTGTGACATGGCTGAATACTGTTACAATACAGATTTCTTGGTTCTCTGCTGTGCACTTCATATGGCTTCATCAACAAGCGACAAACTTCCAGCAGGACAACACTGTATCCAGCCTGCCCGTGTTACTGACTTTCTAAAAAAGATCAGAATTTTTAGGCTTATTGATGCTGGTTAATGCGGGCTCGAATGCACCACCATGTATGATTATGGATTTGGATGTAGGAGATGCTCTTAGAGCAAACGCTCATTACCTAGCAACTGCTCTGCTGCCGAGACAGTCAGGGACACATATTTAAATATGTCTGTAAGCTTCAATGCCGAGCGTTTTGTAATTGGCTAGGCCTTCAAGGTTGTGTTTTGAGGAAATGAAAGCCATAGGGACATTTTGTGCCTGGGAATCCATCGAAAAAATAAATATGTTTTGTTGGGAAGCGGCGTTTTGTTAAAGGCCCAATTTAGTGATTTCCGAATGTCCTTATCTGCACGTTGGTTAGCATGTGCAGAACAGAATGGCTGAATGTTATCTGTAAACAAATATTACAGCACCCAGGGCACTGTGCAATAACACGCTTTCTTTTATTTTAGTATGCATTTCGAAGATCGTGCTAAAGGAAACTGATACTAATATAATTCATTTTATTAAAGTTAGTTACTAGAGATTTTACACAGTAATCAATATATTAGTCCAATAACATTCCCCAAATAAATTCCTATTTGTTGTTCCGAACAGGTTTTGTCGTAATCACAGAAAATAAATGATTCCAGGCATATTGTATGTGACTTACTGGTAACACCGCCTGATGGTTATCATTTAGTCATAAAAATACATTGTGAAGGATGTTGCATTAATATTCTGAATAGTGAAATGATGTTCTGAATTTCATTATTAAAGGCCAGATTCTTTGAACATTGCTTACTTTCATCACAGTTAACATGGCCATTTACAATTATTTGTTCAAGTGGGACAGTAAAGCTGAGTAACATTTTAAGACCATTTCTGCTGCAGTGTAACTTGAAGGATGCTTAAAGGACAACCACGAAACCTGAGAAATCTGCCTTTCTGTGGGTTCTGGGAAGGAAAAATTGTAAGATCATTAAGTGAAGAAAGGGAGTTTTCCCTGCTGAATATTCCAGCTAAGACCAGCTGGGATTCTGAGCTGGTTTAAGATTGCTTAAGCCGGAGCATGTGAGTGGAGTGGAGTGGTTGGAAATTTTGTTCCCTTTTCATGAGCATATGTTTGCGCTTTCCTCCTCGCTCCACGTCCTTTCCCAGCTCGACTCCACTCACAGAAAGTTATCAGTCAAATTTCACCCTGTTTTTCTTTTCTTTTTTTTTTCTAATCGTGAAGATATTTTCTATATTTATTCGGTAGTGGCCTAGACTAATACCAATAATAATAATAATAATAATAATAATAATAATAAACAATTTATACAACAGTGACATTTCTTTAATAAACACTAATAAAAGTCAGAGCCCATTATTGGGCTACATATGATTTGAAAATTAAATGCAGAAACAAAACAAGCCACAGCGGGCTGTAGGCCTAATATAGGCCTATTTTTTTGAGGAACAAGATTTCCTTATAGGCTAGTAGGCAGTGGCACAAATAGTATTTTATTTATGCAATGCTTGTTTGTTAAATTTATGCAAATCAAACAAAAAAGGAAACACAAGCAGCCTAGACTATGCAGTAGCCAATATATGGACATTCTCTGTTTTTAAAAGAGCCAGTCTATCGCATCTGTTATTTAAGTTTACTTTTTATGATAGGTAGCCTTGAAATAGGTAATCAATAAAACTAATAGGCTCCAGTTACAATGAAACAATTTACTGGGGAGGCTTTGAACTGACTTTGAGGAATACAAATTTCAATGAGATTTGAGGTTGGCTTATGCAGGGGTGTCAAACTCCATTCCTGGAGGGCTGTGGTATATACAAGTTTTTGGCGTGTTTCTGCACAAGTAATTCATTTAAGTCTCTGTTTGGCTGAAGAGTGCACACACTTTATATTCAAGGCCTTAATTGGATGCTGATTAAATGAAAACACAAATACCTGTGGACATTGCGGCTCTCCACGACTGGAGTTTGTTACACCCCTGGAGCTACATGAACTAGACATGAAAATTGTGAAGATATGGGAATGGGACCATTCTCTCCACATTCTCTCTCTTCATTCCTTTCTTTTGAATGTACTTCTACTGTGCACATATTTATCAGTCTCCTTGTGAAAAAATGTAACAAACTGCCAAGCAAATTTGACTAATTGCTTGTTATGGGATAAGAGTTGAGCAATGGGGAAGCTGCATAGGCCTACTCGACCAAGTTTTTTTGTCTGCTCATGAGCAACGCTTACAAATGAGCAATACTGGAGCGAGAGAAAATTCAGACACTCCATCCCTATGAAACCCCTCCCCAGTCAAATTATGCTTTGCTTTAAGCTGTGTGTTCAATCTAGCTGGTCTCTAGCTGGACGAAGCTGGTTGAGTAAGCTGGTGGTCAACAGCTGACTATATAGGCTGGTCAGCTGTTGAACAGCTGATTGACCAACTAGACGTGTCGAAAACACAGCTTAAACCAGATAGGCCACCCCTTTTCAGCAGGTATGTCATTGCCATCACCAGAAACTAGTTAAGACCATACTGCAAACCAGTGTGGACCCAGAAAAGCAGAAAAGTTTGCACGTTGTACTTATCATCCAAAACAGTGTTTTAAGACCATGACATTAAATGGTTTTGCTATTTAATCTATTTTCATAGATTTACTACAGTTTTTCTAATGAACAAATCTGAGAGTAATATCTTTTTGAGCTAATATTTCAAACCAGATTTCAAATTAAGCAAGACATTGGTTTATTGCCCTTTGCTTCTGACCAGGTCATAATATTCAAGGTAATATCCCAAGGAATATTAAAAATTAATCTGCCACAAGGTTACTCATTCAGCAGTCTTTACTTTGTCAAATTGCTTCTAGTATTAGATGTTGTACAAGAGCTGAATTATTCAATCCTCCTATGTCAGCTACCATATTTCATTATCATGTATGTATCACAGAACAAATGGGGTGAAGGTCAGGTCTTTTTCTTGTTTGTACATTTCCTCCTCTTTTCTTCTTAATTCTTAATGAATCGAAGTTAGAAATTTTATGGGGAGCACATATGAGCTAAGACTGCTGTCCCACTGTAAAAGATTTTGATTCGAGTTTTGATAATTGCTGTTATGATTACTATATGACAGCTTTTGGTCTCCACTAATACAATTAATTAAACTTTCAATGCAAACCAAAAAGTTACTCTTAATCCATACTGGCAGTAGCCACCAGGTAATTCTCCCTTTCAAAAAGGGATTTTACCTGAATTTTACCAGTGCATGATGAGTACTTGTAGCGTACAGGCATGTCAGCTCCCCATCTGAAGTCCTGGGTCATCACCTGCCCTTTTAATGTTGAGGAGGGTGCTGTGGTTTTCTTGACCTGTCCTGTATTTGGGACCATTTATTAAGGTAAATGTACAGAATAAACTCAATGAACCTCATTCACAAAACATTTCTTAAATTATTCTTACTTTTGTTTTTAAAAATGAATGCTGACAGTTTCCAGATTCCATCATGTTCATGTGATTAGCTTAAGGAAACAGCTATGAATAAATAAAGATAAGAAAAAAAAATTATGAATGCTGAAATGTTCTTGGAAACGTTCTTAAACACAGTTTACGATCAAATGTGATTGTACACGTTTTGTCAATGAGACCCAACAAATTCTAGGTGCGCTGTGCATAAACCTGTCTATGCCATTTCTAACCTGGTTGTATCGTGTCCTGATTATTATAATGTCTCTTTTTCTTGTGCTGGCTAGTTTCCATCTGGGTTGTTCCTGCATGGTACACCTGCCTGTCTTCTTCTGTATGCTTCAGGTTGAATGATGGTTTGGAAGGTGGTGGTTTTGGACTTTTTTTTATCTAGCTAGAATGTGAATGAAAGCCTGATATTTAAATGGAAGATTCACTGTTAAATAAAGTCCCATTTGTAGTTCTGGACACCACCCCTTGCCATACACCCCTGGAACTCTGTTTCCCATCTGCACAGGAGCAGCACTGTGTGCCACCCATTTTGGTGGCACCTGTTTGATGAACCGCTGTCCCATGGTAGACTGGAGATGTGAGACTGACAGATATGCACAATTTGCAATGCCCCTTCTCTCTGTGACACTGGTGTGCAGAATGCTGGGACAACCCAAGAAGAAGCTCATGACAGATTAAAGCAGAATCTTAGAGATGACTTCACAAAATAGAAAATTCAAGATTAAATTGACTTTTATCTATATGCAAATGATTGCCGAGCTAAAGTTGTTTCAATTATTCACGTGGGAGGTTGGGCATGTGGACATCTTTTTGTACAGGAAGATAACCTGTCTGCGCTCTTTTGTCAGACAAGAAACAATTAACGTCTGTCTCTCACTAAGTTCGGACGCAGAGCTGCAAGGGCAAAGTGAGACTCCCGGCTGATTTTCCTGAGGCCCCCGTAGCCACTGTGTCAATCCTAGAGATGATGTTATATCACGGTTTCTTTGTCACGGTTCATTTCATCTTGTCTTCACATTTGTTGTCATTGCTTTGATTTCTCCAGATATCCTACATATTCTGGCCCATCTTGACGCATAAACAAAAAATAAAAAGACAACAACAAAAGAATTGCCGCCGCACTGCTTCTGTCAGGTGCGGACGACTGTGTTTGAGAAAAACAATGACAGAGAAACATTTCCACTTGTGTGCATAAAACCTCAACATTTTTCAGTATGGTTGTCATGGTTCTTTCATAAGCCCCACCTATTTCTGAAGAGCTCATGTTCAGATGCCAGAGCTAATTTGCAAATACTGCTATCACTTGAATGTGGTTCTGCATGATAAATTTTTGTTTGTTTTCAAACATGGCGTGTGAATGTATCTACGCAATTATTATGTGTGAAATAGAATTTCAGGTACTATGAAAGAAGGTTAAAATGTGAGGGTTTATCTTTTTCATATAAATCTATTGAAAGTTATTGCACAAAATGCATGAAATAATCTAATTTGTCCAAAATCTAATTGAACAATCTTCATACATATGCCATTAATATGCAAGCTCGTGAATGTTTTTCATGTTGAAATTGAATCTAATTCCACCAAAAATAAAACACTCGATGATTGAACCTTTCATAACATTATCCATCCAGTACAATACATAGAACATGCTGTTATCTAGATGGGATTACCAGGTAGTGCCCGCATGCAGCTGGCTTAATTCCATTGACTTTATTTGCTCCTGATGCATGCATACTCTGGTTAAGTGCATGGAGTGCCAGCGGTCCTGTGAATGCTGTTACCAGGAGCAGGCTTCACACTCCGGGAGATGGAACATTCTGAGTGGCTGAGCATGAGAAATCTATTCATATCTGAGAATGCGATCACTCCGGTCCACTGACTCCTCTGACTGAGAGAAAGCAAATGTGTTTTTCTTTGCTCTTCCTCTAAATTACCATCAGGTCTGGCATTGCTCCCATATTCTTTCAAACGACTGCCTTTGCAGCCTTCATTTTCAAAGAAGAAATACAGAAAATGTACTGTGTAATCTGTAATGGCCTCCAATCCATATTTGCAGCCTTTATACCGCCCCACCACCCACACTGTATGGGTCATGTCAGGGTCATTGATTTTATTTAACAATACCAGTCCTGCTTATTTTTTTGTATAGGCTGTGTGTATGAACTATTCAATATGTAGTCAACAAATCAAAAGAACCTCTGTCTTCAGAAATGAAAAGCCAACTTGCACATTTAAATACTGAATATGCATTGGGCCTTCTTGTCCCTTCAGAAATTAGCTAGTTAACCAATAATTCTAAGCTTCCCTAAAAAAAAGAAGTCATTATCAGGGAAATGTATTCATTACCAACCACAAATTTCTAATTCTTTTGCTTGATATGCTTTAGAGGTACCTTGATGGCAGAATTTAGATTCTGCAGTATTTCAGACCTTCAAAGGTCAGGTGATGCTACATTATAAAAGTGATGGCTAATTGGTAATCGTGTATATCATTTCCTCGTGGTGATTTACCTAATGAGATAATTATTGGCAAAATGGTGCAAGGGAAGGACTTAACTCCCCTGGAGGCCTTTGTTACCGGGGGAATGACATCAGAACATGAGGTGAGGTCGCCCTCTGCAATCTGATCTCCCAGAGGAATGAGCTGCAGAACAACCTGAGTTTAACTCGCTGTCCACCTCCATAAATTAGCAATGCTAACAGCTTGCTGAGACTAAAGATCTGTCCAGAAATGCATTGCCAGCTTTATCGGCATCATCTATTTTGCCTGCATTTACATTTTCATTTAGTTATTTTGTGGATGCTCTTCTCCAGTGTGACTTACAATATAACACACCCATTAAGGGCATACAATACAACAGTACAGATTTTAAAGGAACAATAAAACAGCAATACTGAGTTAAAGATTTTTTTCACACATACATTAGCCAGAGTAAGAGGCCATACTAAACATTAAATATAAAAAACCAGCACCAAACAGTAAATGTGGTTGAAGATCAGGAAGTCCTAATAGTGGCATGAGAAAGAGGCGAATCTGGGTTTATGGTCCCATGGTGTAGTTGGCTATGTAGCTCCTTCTGGCATCTTTGAATTGATGAGCGTAATGGCTTTCACCACTCATTGCCCTAAGAATATGACTGATAGGAGTAAGCTGAAATTCTCAGGAGTGGTCCATTTCAACTTTGGAATTGAGTCTAAAACCTTCTGTTCACAAGTAAGGAAGTATCCTCCTTAAGAAGTATAGTATCTTATTAGGTACCCTTCCCCCAGTTTTTCCATTGCTGTACGCTATACTTGATTCTGTTTTGTTGCTTGGTGATGCTCTTGTCTGCACTGAGAATAATTTTTATCCAAGATCTACAGTGAATTTATGCACATGGCTGAACCATGTTATATATATTTTTTATAATTGTGTGTGTTTTTGCCACTGTGGGCCGACAACACAAAACTGAGTCACTTGTTTTTGTAAATGTTGAGGCCTTCTAACAGAGCCTAGTGCCATTCACACATCTAATTAAAAAAAAGTTTGTCTCAATTTAGCCAGTGACTCCAAAGACTGCCAGAGGTCAGAAACATTATACCCAGAATGATATGCATCTTTGCACTGGTTTGCCCCAAATTGTTTTCCAGATGTTTGGCTCATGGATTGTAGTCATAGTTGTTCTCTATTACAATCATCACAAAACAGTGTCCGTGATATTTGTTTGTCTATTTGGAGAAATTGTAACTAAAGTCTTTGAAACTGACCAAACACACAGGTTCACCGGTCACATGACATGATCACAATTGTAATTCATTAAAAGGATCTGTAACCAAAACCAAGATTTAAAGGCAGATTAAGCAGGTTTTTTTTTTTTACTTGAAAATATAATAAAAATAACCATGATCAGGCATATACACTGGCAAACTATGTCTTTACATGGTTTTGCTGAATTTGTACACATTTTACCTGTATTTGTTATTCTAAAATGTGTTCGGTATGTTTCTGGGCGTGGCGCACTTTTCTGTGTGGGGAGGGGTGGCTGTGACTACAAAGCCTATGGGTTTGGTAATGGTTTGGTAACGGTTTGGTATCCGATTACAACAAAGCACTTGTTGCTAGTTTGCTGCAATGGTAGATGCGAAGAAGCCTAAATACAGTGAAGCAAAAAGATAAGCTGACAGAGCTCCTTCAAAACCTAAATTCAACCTTGGAATTACTTTTCTTCGGTGGCGTCAGCTGAAGTTTGCCAAGGGAATGAAAAGCGACACGGAGTTGGCCTGTTTTCTGTTGGACTTGTAAGTGACGTTACTTTCAGCAAGTTAGTTTACGCAGCTAGATGCCGAGGTTGGGTAGCTTTTGTATCGGATGCTGTTGTTATATCAAGATGTCTGCCCTATGGGACTGCTGTTACTGTTTATGATTGCAGCTCGGTAATTAGTCCGCATTTATTTCAGTCAGGGGAAATTGATTTGATACATCATGCACGCATATTCTCTAGCTAACGTTACATGTAGCCAACTTCACTAAATTGCTACCTACTTTGAAAAGGCCACAAATTGATTTGATACAGCATGCACGCATAATCTCTAGCTAACGTTACATGTAGCCAACTTCACTAAATTGCTAACAACTTTGAAAAGGCGACGAATAACTTAAAAAGTAATTCACTATAAATGTTTATTAGCTAGCTATGATAGAACTATGGCCTGCTAATATTACTTATTTCACACGCGATTCCGTGTTACGTCCGATCGCTAACTAAATGTCCAGGGGGATATTTCAGAAAGCAGGATTATTGAGTATAAGGTCTAAGCAAATGACTTTGCTAAGAAACTAATTTGCTTGGATTTTTTGAGACGGTGATAACGCTTATAAGAGTCAATGCCTTATTTAACCACATTAGATGGGTGCTTTCATCATCATCATAACCTTTATTTAATTCTGGGAGGTACAAGCCCTCATTTTCAATGTAGCCGAGATTACAAAAACATTTAAGACACAATAAGTATAATAAAAGATCACAGAATATAGCAACAGTAAAACCAACATAGTATGTAATAATAATAACTAGAATAAAATAAAATAAATAAAATCAAGCACAGATAAGATCAAAAAGAGATACAATCTTTGGGCAAGTCATGTGGCCATTTATTTAGTTTTATATGAGGCCAGCACTGATGGTGCCTGGCTTGAAAGGGGGATCTGTTACATTTTGCCTACAAATTAAACCAACAGGTCTAGGGTATCAGCCACACCTGTCTCTGCCCTCCGTCCTATTATTAAGCCATTGTTTGGTTGCATAGCTTACAGGTGATTTGTCATGTAAACTGCCTAACAGTGTATTGAGTGTTTATGCACATTATGTTTTTACCCCAGTGTACTTGCTAGTACTAATCCTTTGGACAATAATGAGGCAGACCTCACACAATTTTAGAACATAATTGAAAACCTCTGCATAGAAAAAGGTGTGTTGAAGGATTTATTTAGGCATACCGTGCATTGCATTTGAAACATCTATACATTTGGTCTTGGAATGGTATTCCATGGTCCATGGTTACTGACCCCATCAATGGACGTAATGAAATGAAAAAGCGAGAAAACTATAATTTTACTTGTGAGGAAAGGTGGGGTGTAGAGAGGAAGGGATGCCAGAAACAGCTGACATGAGGATGATGTGGATATTTTTATGCTGTACATGTAAAAAAAACTGGTTTAGTTGATTCAGTAGTATTAGGGGTTGTCTGAAAATGTCTCTCCTGAAAAAGATGAAAACATTTTTATGTAGTATCCATGTATGCAGCTGGGTATGCGTTCTAAGGCAATTTAGTACCTTACGCAAGGGTACAATGGCGGTTTCCTACCGGGAATACAAGCCTGACATCCTTGAGTTACAATTCCAGTTCCCTCAACATTATATTACACTGCCGGGGGCTACCTTTATCAATTAAATTAAGAGGATATACGCTTGTGATTTAATGCTGTAAATGTTGCTTATTGGTCATTGAAATGTACATAAATAGGAGGGAAAAATACAAAAGCAGAACAATTTAGAAAACAACAAAACTAACAGGACTAACAACAAAAACCTTCAGCTGAGAATGGCAGACACAATAAGCCACATCAAAAATAAGCAACACTTTGACACCTTCACAAAGAATAAAAGGGAAAAAAGCCACAGTCCACTGAAATCTATGTTCACTGAAAGCTTGCGTAGTAAAAGCCCTTTTCGTCCTTGTGTAATGTGCAGCCACTGTTGCACTGTTGCTACGCTGTTAATAAGAACCTTCAGTACATCAGTTAACCACAATTTTCCCTCTGTCTTTAAAAGATCAGTGTAACACAATTACATCATATTACAGTATCTATTCTATTGATCTGATTTCTCAGCTGCTGCTGGGTATATATGTTGTTTGGGTTTAAAAGCTAACGAGTCACATCATACTAGATTGACTAAATTTACTTCAAACTAACAGAATAATTACTCAGGGTGGGGGGAGGGGGGCGGTGTTGGGATTATAAAAATTGAATTGGGATTACAAAGCAATCATCAAATAGATCTGTTCCTTCCATTTCTCTATTATGGAATAACATTCATTGAAATGCTCTCTGTGTGTGGTCTTTGAGAACGTTTTAAGAGTTCTGCCAAATTCTCCCAACTGTGAGCAAAGCAGTCACTGATTTGTCCTAGAATGTGAAGTCTGGGTAAAAAAAAAACTTTTTTTCTTTTCTTTTCTTTTTTTAATTTTTTTAAAAGCTTTTTATTATTCTTTTTTAAAAGAATATTTGATGATTGCAACAGGTCATTTAGCCCATTTAGACTATGAATGCCTACTGTCTGGATAGCATGTCTAGATCTGGGTCAAGCCTGGCCTCCAGTAGTGCATGCTCTTATTAAGATATATAGCACATAACAGTGTTTGTAAATTGAATTTTCTTCTCTGGATGTGGGAAAGTGTATCTTCAGATTCCCAGGTCTCAGTCATACAGCACAAATAATTGAATTATTTATTTAAAAGAGGGGGACTCCGTATTTTTTGCATCCTTTTCAACGTACATGTGCATTCACATTTCTACCCATATTCGACTGATAGACATTATATCAGTTTATATACGGGATAATGTGTATTTAACTCTTTCCCATAGTCTGAGGCATACAAAGATTGTTCAATTTTGTTTTATTTTTTGTAAAAACACACAGTCCAGTTGTCAAATTATTTTCCTTTGACAGGCTCTCAAAATACTTTTTTGAAATGGCTTACGTGACTATATGTAAAGTAATTACGTGCAACTCTCCCTTGATAATTCAGTTTCAGATTACGCACAATTTTGCAGTTGGTTCCCAATTTTCTGTGATGCTCCAGTGTTGACGGTTTTACCACACTGTAAAAATGACCTGCACCTCTATTAAGCAACTGTTAACAAAAAAGATATAAGATATATCTGCACACTCAGAAGGGAAACATTACAAACTTAGGTGAAATTTCAAAAACAAAAAATGTAAGCGAGTCCATTCTAGAGAACCTATTTTACCTATTACCCATTTGACAAGCGAAGAAAAGCATTAGTTAGAAGGGCACTGCAGGCATACACAGCTCCAAGCTAGGGAGGGACGGTTCTTGTGGTGTCAGAAAAACACAGCATCAGTGAGGGAACATTAAAAGGGGAGCCGCAGTCAGCTGACAAGCAGGCTCAATTAAAATTTCTCCTAGCTCTGTTAATGAGTAAAAAGCATCCATTAATTTGTCAAATGACAAACGTGTAGCATTGTATACTGGTTGGTTCCGTCGCTATTATTTCATTATGCCGCTCCCTTGGAAACTCCTAAAGATTTCATTTTCAATGGACCCCGACACTCACAAGTCAGTGGGGGGAGGTGTATGTAATTAGAAGCGGTGATGTGTAAGACTTGGGGATTTAACTTTTTCAGTAAAAAAAAAATTAAAAATTTGCAAAAATTTGGTTGATTGCTTACCCATACACTTCTAACTCAGGTTGTTGTGTAGGTTGCAGTTAAGCAAAAAATGGCACAGATCAAGCCAATTTTTTTCAAATACACTCTCAACAAAGGCATTTTTCTAAGGAGGAGCCAGGCTAGGTGCTTCATGGGTGAACCGCGCGGTCTAATTTGATGACCTCATCTGCCCCTCTCTCTCTGTCTCTGTTCACAGGCAGGCACTCTTATCCCGTGTGGTGGAGAGCCCACTCTCCTTTTAAAGTAATCACGTCCATTAATGTTTATCAGGTCACTTATCGGGAGGCCAGTTTGTGAAACGTCCTCTCTGCCGTGTGCTAAAAGGGGAAAAGGTTCCATTTGGCAATGCCTGAGCACTAACAGCGAAGCATCATGGGAGATCAGGCTGCATGTGGGCAAAAGCACTCATCCCTCCAAAAAGGCCCGTGCCAAATGCAAGGAAATTTAAGCAGCCTTTGATGGCCAAATGTCGCTGTGCTCAGTGTCCCGGGCATGCAAAATACCTTCGGATTCTCTTTGTGCTCGGTGGGGAACTGAAACGCCTGGCTGGGCTGAGGTCTGGAAAACAAATATCGAGTGAAAATGCAGCAGTGCATGGACCAGCACAGTGGGTCCTTGCACAGAACAAACTATTTAATCTCCTCTTATGTAGTAATAATAAGGGACCTAATGGTTGCATTATATAAATATGCTTACCTGAAAGGCTATATGTTTTCCTATGTTCCTGAATGGAGACAGTGTCTTTTAAAAGAAATAACAAGATTAATTTAAAAAAATATAATATACATAATATGAAGTAGATCATTTGTGATGTTATAAATTTACACACTGATAAAATCAACCTTATTAACTCATGGATATATACATATACCGTACCATGTACTCTCAAAGACGTCTTCAGTTCTTAATATATAGCAAATGTAAGATATTTGAAAGACAGAAAACCATAATACATTTATATCTGTGTGCTGGGCCTAGGAGAACATTTAAATGCACACTATGTGAAGAGCATTTATTGTCCAGCCCATACAAAACGAATGCATTGCATCATGTTTTAGAAGTCACACATTAACACACAGGCAGTCCAATTTCATGGTAACTACCTTGAGAGTGTTTGACAGATGGGCATTTCATTAAAACAGCAGGGTCAGCTAAGGATGCATTATGAAACTGTGCCAGGGCATCAGGCTAATCAGTTCTGTTATCTGCAAAAAGCAACATGGGATCATTCTGAAAGGCCACAGGACATTTTATTCAAAGTACAAAACCTACTGTACGGTCTCCCCATCACTGCAGTGAGGCTTTGATTTTGAACTGCAGGTAGAGTGCCCCTGGAAATTCAACAATGGTACCAACCTGATTCCCCTTGGAGTGTCCTATGTACACTTGCATTGACCTGTGCTACGTACTGCTGCCTGGATTCAATCAATAATTGTCCTTTTAATTTTACTCATGTTTAAATGCAAGTGTCTATTCTGCACAAACAGTCTGGCAAGGTCAGAGAAGCATTCAACAGAATGAATGATGAAAGGTTTTCCATTGGAAAAAAGAATGAGAATTGTATTCATTTGTTATTCAAAACTTGATTGCACTCGCACAAAAGTTGATTTAATCCAGAGTTTAGATTTTTCAACATGCAGAAGTAATCAGAGCAACGATGATGCATATTCCTCAGTGTTAACAGGACTAACATGATGGACAGTGCACAAAACCGGTGGGCTATACATTGTGAGGATCAACAAAAGGAATAATGGGGATAGAGGGAGAATGTGAAGCCATAGTGCAAAATCATCCTTTGTGAGTAAATTTGTCAGAAGGCTTAACACGGTGACAGAGTTAATGACGGATTAACTCAGGGAGCGGGGCGAATGAAAGCGCAAACGCTTGACAAAACAAGACAGAGAAGTTGCTTGAGTGCTCTGGAAGACGCCAGTGAAATATGCTGGCGTGGAATCTAGAGAAATGTGTCATATGATGATTGCAATTGTGGTGGCAATGTTTAGGAGGCAAGCACAACGATTTTTCTAACCGATACAGTTAGCCCATCAAACCTGTGGGGGGTAGTGTTTTGTTTAGATTCAATCTATATTTTCCCTTAACCTTGACTTAAATATTAACCCTGTTAATATTTGAAAATCCCCAGAAATGTTGGCAGCCACAGGGAACTCTGTGGTAAAAATGCTGAGCTACTGTAATGCTAAACAGATTTATTTTTTGATACAACACATGCTACCATTGTAACTGATTCTGCTCTTTCAGAAATTTTACTTTATCTTATAGGCCTATTTCACAATGACTGATAAATTGTTAACCATTATAAATATACTGTAGTTCACACATAGGCAGAGAACAAGTATAGGGGTAATTCTCTAGGTCCACTTCAGAAACATGTAAAATATGACTTTATTTCGTTATAAGAATATAGACCAATATTTCAATATTTGGTAACACTTCAAGCTGACCTGATGCATGCATAGTACCTTCATAAGAGCTACATAATGGCCACAGTGACTTGTCTTGCATCCATAAATTGTCATGCCGTCACGTGCATCAGAGCAATGTCAAGCAAGCAAATGGAAAAAAAAACTAATATGCAAATAAACACAAGGACAAAGAATGGGCTCGGTTTCCCTAACCCATCAGCTCACCCCAGCTATCGATGGAAAGGGGGAGAACTATTAAGTCAAGCGCCAGCCATCGAAATGCTTTGTAAAAATTTCAGTCACAATGGCACTCTCCGTTGTTTCGCAATTATGCCTTACTAACAACAGAGTGGCAAGAAAGCCCCTCCATGCCGTCTCTCTGCCAATGCCAATTACCAGGGGTCAGGGTCAGAATTCAATCCACTGTTCTCCGCCAGCTCCCATTTGCCACCGAGCCGGTATGTTAATTTGTTTTCATGGTCATTGTCAGACTCGGGCTCGCAGATGAAGGAACAAAAGGAGCGGATGAATGTGGCTTATTTCCCACAAAGGCCCTCTCATGTGGTCTCTCAGAGATAGCACCGCCGACTGAAGAGAGATAGAGTTTTACTTCGTGCATACAGGAGACGAACACCCGCTAACGCTAATGAAAATGAAACCTATTTAGCGAGAGGCCGCGTCCCTTGTTTCCCAGAGAAAGGCTAAACGGATGTAATGTTCCTCACCTTGAGTATGTATTTCAGATGCTCTTTTTTTCTGTGAAGATATCCAAAGTTTGGAGACTGACCAAAGATTTTCAAGAAAACCAAGGTGCTCTTTTTTGTGAGAAGGCTAGAAAGCCTTTTGTAAAATGTGGCTATTGACTTTCGTATTAAAAGCGTTTTGTCTTTCTTCTTCACAAACGCTTGCTCCAAAGAACAGACCTACCTTTTTTGTATTCCAGTTTTAGTTTTCAAAATCCTTGTAGTTTCTCTTTAAACCGTTGCAAGTCTTATTCCACCGTGCATATAACCAAATGTAGTACTTTAAATACATTTTCTGCTCATAATAGAAGTTTATTTCATTTGCACTGGGCAACAACAGCTCCACCTCACATTCGTTGGCAATGTTGCTCCTGCAGATGACATGAACAGATTTCTTTAACGCTATGCTTTAATGACAGCAGTTATGGAGGGGCATAATGTAACACTTCACCATGCGATGGTTCATTTTTATTCTACGCATGGACTTTGTGTCACTCTAAGAATAAAACATTTGAGGTTTTTTGGTTTTTAAATGACCCAACGCCAGTGAGCGTTTGCGTGTTACTGATGAGTTTTCTGTTTTCCGCATGTGCAACGGTCAAATGGCCTCTCCTTTTCACATAGGGACCCGTTGCACATGATGAGTTCTTGGTGACTGATGTGACAGTGGCTTCGGCTGCCGCTGACAAAGCTGTGATTGCGTTTACAGGTCCCGGCTGGGCGTAATCCGTTTTTCCTTATTAAAACACTCACGGTGGCGAAATAATGCAAGTATATACAGTGCAGTCACAGATAGTGTCATGTTTCACCGGTGGGTGAAGAAACATACGTGGCTAGCTCCTCATGCATTATTTAATGATGCATGTCATCGCTTGTGACACGGAATGGCCCCTTTTCTGTGAATTACCTTGTGTTGATGGGCAAGGATCAGACGCGTCCCCATTACCGTTAGTTTATTCCGTTTACTCGGCTTAGCCTACGCCAGGTATACTAAAATGTGAAATCCTCCTGACTGCATAATCATAAACCCTCCATTTTGTATTGTAACTAGGTAGATTTTTGTGTTTTCTAATTGTACACTTTCAAAGAAAAAAGAGGTTTAGGGCATTGAATTAATTTGCAACGAGGAGGGACATGGGTACACCGCACTGCCCGTAACTGACCTGCAGAAGTGGGCCTTTACAGTCAGAATGTACCGAGGAGCTCCAGCTTGGTCTAAACCTCACCTCTAGCATTTCGAAACAAGGCAGTAATTTAGAAGCCGATATCATCATTAACTGAAATCATTTCAAGTGAGGCATTATTACACACTGCTTTAAAAACGTGCAACCACGTGTCCTTAGCACTCTCTTTAGATAACCCACAACCTCATTCTCATTAATAGAATGTGTGAAAACACTTCTTTCCACTGACAGATTTTTTAATGCAGCTTTTTGCAGATTTGTTATGATCTTTTTGCACAGGATTACAGTGATTATAGGTAGGACGTCGAAAGCAAGGTAACAGCTTATATCGTACTAAATTACATGTGATTGCAACAATTAGAGGGTCCCGGTAATTAGCGGCGGGCTGGGGTGATTTTTTTGACAATGAGACGAAGCTGTTCTGGGACTATTAATGTGTTTGTGTCTCCTTGGGACTTGATGAAATAGTGCCCTCTTATGGAAAAGAGAGGGCAAAACAGTATGTCTGCTTGGTTTATCTAGGATTAATAAAACTAGCGAAATGTCAGGTGACATCTTTACTGAGCCATCAAGGGGATGTTTAAAGCATTATTTTTTAGGATTATGTTTTCAGTGGAAGATGTTTGTTTTGTGGCTGTAGTCTTGGTCCTTGGTATTGTGCTGCTATCCCGTTGTAGCGATGATGTGGTCAGATATACTTTGCTCTTATTAACAGATTATACACATATTTATTATTCCAATTTTACCTCTACCACCACTTGGAGATGAGTAGACGTTTACAGATTTATTTGTGTATGGACAGAGCAATTTAAAAAAAGTTGTTGACAGATTTCGATGGCAACTGTAGATTCAGTTCATTCAGTTTCAGCACAGCTACCTACATGTAGTATTTACAGACAGCCTTTTTTCACCGGGTGCACCACAGATAGGTCCTTTCATCCCCTAACCAAGTGGTTATCTTCTCTCTTTGGTTGTACCTTAGCAGTAGCACATATTCAGTTTGCTCTCGACGAGTGCCTTGCTGGTTTATTAAACCTTTCATTGCATTCTTTTGTTTTGTTGTCAGAGGCTGAGAAGTTACACCAAAGAAGTATACAGATGTCAGTGAGTGGGGTGGGGTAGGGAACATTTTGCTTTGTCAGGAAGGCGGCAGTGAAAATAGGCACTCACTGGCGATGTTAGGTCTTCATTTCAAATGATAGCCGCTTCCGTGTTTGTTGCAATTGCTCCGGCTTCTTGATAGAGCAGAACCGCTTCGTCAGAAAGGTCAATATTATTTCTCTGAGAGGAGGAAGCAGCCTCTGTCTATTAACATTTACCAAATAATTGAATCTCGTGCCGGCTGGCCTGGGTCCAAGTACATAATTTTTCTAATTGAGGTCGGGAAAGGAAAGGGACATCGTCCAACGCTCGACGGAAGATGGAGAGCCTGGGGAATCACTTTGGATGTGATCGGATGCAGACCCCGCCCGGCGCGGACTCCTTCTCCGGGGGCTCCACGAGCCACGTTTCCCCGAGATGACTAACTGGCTGCAGAGTCACGTCAGGACACAGGCGGTGAGGGGATGCATTTTATTTGCATGGCAGATGACACTGTAATTGGGGACTTGCAGAATTTGCATTTAACAACAAATTATCAATTACACAGCTGGACATTTAGGGAATAGAGTTTAATTGACTTGCTCAAGGCCAGAGTAGCCAAACAGAAAAGTCCAACCAAAAACTTTATGTAATCAAGCTAAATTCACAAATCTCCTGGTCTCCTGGGAACCCTATCAGTGTAAAATAGCCTGACGGTTCATGGACCAAGCTAAGGGTCTCCAGCCCTGGTCCTGGAGAGCCACTGGGTCTGCTGGTTTTTGACGTTACTCTGCACCTCACTAAACTATTAAAAGCAGTCGATTACACGCCTCATCTGGTTTCTTGGCTCTAAATTGGCTATTGATATTTAAGATGAAATCAAAAACCACTTGGCACTGCGGCTTTGCTCAATCAGGTTTGGGGACCTCTGAACTGGAGTCCCATCATTCAGAATGAAGAGCTGAGTCTGTGGATGTTATGACACTTGTGCTGTGACTCAAGCAGCTAGCCGCACAATGCAGTGGGAGATGTATAATTATGTTGCCTCTGTTGCTGAGAGCCACAATGTGCCTGTCTTTTATGTATGTGAACTCATCTGCACAACTCCCATGTCAAACAGAAAATAAACTGTGTGTGTCATTAGGGCCTTGGCTGTGTTAACATGTAGATCTGTCCTTCAGCATCAGCACCAGCAGGTCACTATATAGCTTTAAGACAACACTTGTAAAACAATAAACCTGTTGTAGTACCATACTTATCTAAAAAAATCCGTAAATTGCCACAGAGGCATTATCTCTTACCTGAGAAATCTTGTGTGGGTTCAAGCTTTTGTTCCAGCCAAGCTCTATAACACCCAAATCCAGAAGAATTTGGGCACCTCTTTTTTAGAGACTTTCAACCCTAGAACTAACAACAGTTAGTTGAATAAGAAGTAGGAAGTAGTCTTGTCAGTTATATCAAGATTGAAGTTATGGTAACAATAGGTTTTATCACCTAAACTTGTAATTACATCAACCGAAAGATCATTCCCAACATTAATTGTTAACAAGTAGTGCATACAGTAACGTGTAGTAGTAGCATAGTTGTAACATAAACAATTATTGTACTTAGATACTACACTACATAAGAATTTCTATGTGCTGATATTACTTTGTCATTGTTATATTAAAAGTTATATCATTAAGTAAGTACATGGCGCTTTTAATATGGCTTATTACTAACAAGAAACAATAGTAATGAGGGAAAATTTAAAAATCAAAACAAAAACTAGATAGTTCTAGGATTTCCATTTGTAAAATCCAGTCATTGTTCTGAAACTGCCGGGCATTGACAATTCAATTGCATTACCTGTGGTCATCACAAGTCTGGAGACTTTTTAAATTCAGTGCAGGTAAGGATGGGCCCACAAAGAGTTTCTGGGTATCCTGCATTTTAATAGCTCAGGACAACAGGAACTGATCAGAAGGAACCATAAATAAAAAAGTACATATTTTAAGGTGGGAGACTGAGGATGTCTTGTGTGTTATTTGTAATGGGGCTGTTCAGGTTATACAAAGTGGCTCAGTAATCCATAAATCGTGGGAATTTCTGGCTTACAAGTGCATTGTGAACCTGAAAAGCAAGGCCTTGTGGTCTACCTACAGCCTAGAGTAGGGCCCTTTTTCACAACGTACTAAGCATGGGTTATTAGTTCTGCTATTGTCTGATTGTCCCAAATGAAGCCCTTGACAATCTCTGACACATCCATTTTAAGTCTCTCCAGTTACTTGACAAGCTTTTAAAGTGAGTCTTGCTAAAAAATCTCCAGCAAACCTGTAAAAATAAGGAAATCAGGGGCATCAGACATGATTTCCTTTC
Organism: Anguilla rostrata; assembly: GCF_018555375.3. NCBI lineage: Eukaryota > Metazoa > Chordata > Actinopteri > Anguilliformes > Anguillidae > Anguilla > Anguilla rostrata. The sequence goes on along the minus strand of NC_057938.1, from coordinate 15,529,569 downwards.
CTGAAATGGCCGATCATTTGGAGAGTTTAGTGAAATCCTGTTCAAACAAAGCCCACGCTCTACCCCTTCCATGCATTAATCAGATGATGTATTTTTTTTGGAGGTTATCAGGTTCAAAACAGCTCTCACATCATCTCTCACTTAAATCAAGAACTTCTAATTTGGGGTCACACACTGAGGTACTAACAGTTGTCATTAAAAATCCCATCGCACAAAGAGTGTTGGTTTCCCCTGTATTGTCAAATAAACTCTCTCAATCTGGCAAACGAATAACCCCCCAGCTCAACTGATTTAATGAGCACTCCCTCTCCACCTCAGCTGATGTGTGGAGAGTGTTTTTGTGCAAATGGGTGCCATGCATCACCCAGGTGGATACTTCATATTGATGATACTAGCTAAGGTGAGCTATTCCCTTACACTTCAAAGCACTTTTGTGTCCATGGAAATCACTATATAAACAATGCATAATTCTTATTTTTATTAATTAGGGGTCCAAGCAGCAACCTACTGGAACCCTTTTGTTTTTGTTCTCTTTATTCATTTATTTTTTAAATTAAGGGTCCAATTAGCAATGCTGCTGGAACTTTATTGTTTTTGTTCAGTCCAAACCGTGAAGCCAGTACTCATAAATCTAATTTTGTAGCTATGGCCTCTTTTGACACAGCTGTTATGAATGCTATGTCCGATCCTCACCAAACTTGGTAGTGAAATGCAGAACTTGCTTTGGAGCCAGCATACCAGATTTGGTGGGTCTTTTCCTAGAGACAAGAATAAAAAAAAAATCTATAATTGCCTTTAACTCTTCAACCATTTGACTACTCCGGTTGAAATTTTGTAATAATTGTGGAGTTAGGAACTCAGTATTTATTTAAACGTGTTGAAAATAATATGGCCACCTTATATCAATCAATTGTGGGCTCTTCAACTACTTGGCCTAAATCCTTCCATTCCAGGATTTATCAGAGTCAGGTGTTGTTTTGTGTCGTTCATTACGTCCTGGAAATAATACATTAGATCGTGCGGTAATTTACAAATGCTCCTTTGACCCTGTTAATTGTTGCTTGCAGCTTATTTAATTATTATTGTCTTTAAAATTGTCAGTCTTACTTTAAGCAGCCCTAATATGTGTATAAGTGCACATTGTCTATAGACGTAGGGACAGTGTAACTACTAAATTAATACACAATGTTACATGATTCTTACTGTTACTCTTTGAATGCTTGGCACGTATATCACGATTGCAGGGAAATAAGAGAAATAATAACCTCACTAACACTGAACATGTGACTGTGGTGACTTACTGTTGTGACTGTAGTCCACAATGATGCTTGAAATTGTGTTTCAAACAGGTTTTAGAGTTGAAAGTACAAAATAGCAATGTGCCCATGCACAATTATTATTGTTACTACTCAAGTAGTTGCTGTGTAATTACACAATAATTGTGTAATTACAATGCAACTGTAATTACACAGTGCACACTGCAATCACACAGCATAAAAAGATGAGACAGATCACATATTGGACAGTGGTGTGGGAAGCCACAGACTCTTCAGCTAATATTGTTGTTCATTAGCTGTGTGGCACTTGAAAATAGTCAGCTCAAGTTCCACTTCCTTTCAAAGTGAGTACAGCAAGAGTGATTTCAGGTCAACTACTGCTAAAGGAAAAATGTATTACTCTACAACTTCCCTGAGCAAGTCAGTGAACTGCCAGTGTTTAAATATTGGTAGCCATGGTGACCACAACAACACCGGGGATAAAATGCCAAAGGTGTCTCAATGTTAAACCAAGGAAAGGTCTGCCAGGCACGATCTTCACAATCTGTGCTTCCCTAACAAAACTTTGAGCTCAATCACTGCCTCAGCAATGAACTGTGGTATGCATAAAAGCCAGTCACTGTCTGACTTAGCTTTATATGTTAGAGTGCATGTAACCTGTGGCAGAAAATAAAAGAATCTATATGTACATAAATGTACATACAGTAGTAGTGACTGTACATGTCATTCACTGTTAAAAATTTTTTAATTCACTTGAACCATCCAAAATAGCAATGCAACTGCTGTGCTGGTTGGAGCAAAACCTGCAAATGTAAATGGAGGGACTTATTATAAATAATAAATAAATATATTAGTAAGCACACACAGAAACCCTCATCAACTGAACTCATTTGTTTAAAAAATCCACATTCCATTTTGAGTCAAGGACATAAAAAAATAAAAAAGTTAAGGACAAATCTTATCTGTAGTTCCTGACATATTATTGTGGCCTTGGTTATTTGTGTAAATCTGGTCTCCATTATTTTTTATGGACTAAGGTGACATCTGACGTTACTTGCATTTTATGAACTTTATTTTTCTCACAGCCATAATTGGAAAAGCTGGTCTTGTGGCCTCTCAACTGCACCATGGAAACTGATCATTTTAATTGACTTCGCGCTTTGATCCTTGGCAGAAATCCTACTGAAGATAAATGGATCAATGCATGCCCTTCCATCAGTAAGCAACATACAGAACACTTGACTAATTTTTTATTGTTTTAGAGGAGCACCTTTGTTCCTTTACAAGCTTGCCATTTTAGGTCAGTCGTAGAAGAACGAGACAAGCCATTTGGTTCTTCTAAACGACTCATTCCCTGTTCGGTTGCAATCCCATTAATTAAAGCATAATGGTGAAAATACACATTCAAATTACATTTGAATTCTTTTACAGCATGGGGTCTCCTGGTGACCTTTACAAAACCCGCAACATGCCTAATTAAGCTCATCCAATTAAGTGTCTCTCCAGGTCTAATTCCTGCTATTAAATGCATTTGCCTTTTCTCACAAGTTGACTACTTTGGAACATAATTGAACTAAATAAATAAATAAATAAATAAATATAAACAGAGTTCCTATAGCTTTTGTATCCCAGTATCTCAACAAAAATGATTCCCACGTACAAACCAGATATTGGCATGGATTCAATCAAGATATCTACTGTAAGTATTTGTACTTGGATTGAGACTCAAATGTTCTCCTTTTTCTGAATTTTAGGGACTGTGAGCTAGTGATGCATGTAATTGTGAGTTAGAGTGAAGAACAAATGTTGATTGCATCAGGGGCCATTGACTACATCTCTAAATTTACATTTGGTAAATTAACTGAGTGTCAAATTATTGATATTAAAATGAGTACACTACAACAAATACATGAGCTATATGCCTCACACATGATAATAATAATAATAATAATAATAATAATAATAATAATAATGTGATACAACCACATGTTTCCTGTATCTCTCCTCTGCATTCTTCATATATGAGGAGAATGTACCCACAAGTCAGTCAAAAGGAATATTTAAAATTTTAGGATTACATTAATTAGATTTTATGCCAGCACTAAAACACCCGATTGTACTCAAACAGGTGTTGATTGAAGACCACGATTCAGTAATTAGTTGAATCTCAGGTGTCATAGTGCTGGGCTTAAACAAAAACCTGCACCCACGTCAGCCCATTTTAGATAAGATTGGGCCACCCTGCTTTAGAGCTTCTGGAGGAGACGTTAAAGCTTGTAATACTGCAATCTTATTGGTTCTGATTTATTTTGGCTATCATACATGACTGACATGTTTTATTGGTATAAATCATAAAATGTATAAAGATAATTTACAAAGCATATCCCGGAAGGTAAAAGGTTAACCAGGATGCTAACCAGGTCAGGCTCATATCAGGTAATAAACCTGAAAGGTGAGGTTACCTCTGTACAAACTGGAGCAAGTCAAAGGGGCAAGGGAGCCAGTTTAGTAATTGCAAAAAAAGAAACCTCATGTCATCTTGACAGAGTGAAAACTACGTCACATCTTACATATTACCAATGGCACTTAAACTGCACTAACCATTATATTAAATTATGTTAATTTACATTCATTTGGAAAAAGCTCTTAAAGTGCCTTACAAACCCAAGTATATAAGTGCATTCATTATATGAAACATAATGCTACATACAGAAAGAAGGAGCCACAGAAAGAGGATGCGAAATGTCTCTGAGTCAGAAACAGCATCGTCAAATAGTGCTAGTATCTTACTGTAAACCTGGCCAGGCATTGAGTTCATATCCTGGGAGAGCATCAGTTAAGGTCTGCATTGTGAAAAGTGATAAATATTATATCAAAGTGATTGATAGCAGTATATCAGTCCCACACTTCTCAAGGATAATGTCCTTATGGGTTTTACAATGACAGATGCCTCAAGATAAGAAGCAATGCTGGATGATTCCAGTGCTTTTTCCTTGGCTTGTGTGTTAGCACTATGGCACAGTAGGAAAAGGATTAACTTCATGCACCATAAATTATCATGATGACACCATGGGCCTGCTCATATATGTCTTCTGGGGAAAAGACTGGAGAGATTGATACATTTGCATAGGCAAGCTCCAACTGTGAATGCGAGAGAAGATTTATGGGAAAAGTCATTGTAGCAGAGGTTCAGTTTAACGTCCCCATTTCACTCTGAAATGCAATGATGACTCGAATGAAAATGTTATCCATCTATACAAACATTAGTATGGAGATTTGATGGACTGATTCATGCAGAACCTCAACACAACTGAAAAATTACACATATTATATATGTGCTAAATATTAAATATTCACTAACTCTGAAGGTGTGCCTCTCCTTTTAGTAATACTCCTTTTTTCAAGAAACGTGAGACTACTGTTAAAGTACAGTTCTAAAATATCAACCTATAACATGTTGCAAATGTGAGATAAACATTTAAGTATTGTAGCATACAACTGAAATTTTGAATGTTACACACTGGTACATTTTATCACGGACACACACACACACACGCATACACACATACATACTGTCCTCCAAAATTATTCATACTCTTGATAAATATGAGCAAAAAAAGCTGAATTAAATAAAAACAATTGATGCTACAATATACATTTATAAATGAAACATGATATTTATTTTATGCTAATACAATTGCTTGGAGAAAATGACTATTCAAAATGACTGTTCAAACTGCTCCAACATAATATGGACACAATGAGGGAAATTTCAGGCCCTGAGAAAAGGGCAGAATACTGGGCTACTGTGGATCATAGTACAGCTTACTACAGCTGGGGTGAGTCCAACTGTTTCCCTGTGGGCTCTTACTTTTGTGTGACATACTCCATGCATACACATTTGGTAGGCCTTTCATTTTTGGTAGGAGATCGTTAGAGCATGCAACTTCGAGGTATGAAACACTGTGAAACGTGCACACCTGTGTTAAAGCTGTAGACGATGCTTTTCGCACTAATATAGAGACAGCTCTAATATTGGGACAAAGCTGGCAATTAGGAGGCTGTTTCTGTTGTGTGAATTTCAGATTTTTAAAAAAACAAAACATACTTTTCAAACAAACAAAAAAAAAAAAAACGAAATTAAAAGCACATAATCATCCAGTTACCGTAACTCGTGGAGGATAACAATAATATCATTTTAATTGGCTCCAGCTCGGAAACAAAACTGTATGAGAGTTTGTGAAATAATTTTGAATATTAATGAACAAAGATGTCTGTCGAGGTTCATTTAACTCAATTGAAAACTATGGGTTAATTTGTAGCTTTTTCATAACATCTGCAAAGGCTGGCGTATTGCATTTAATTTGATTTGTCTGTTAAAGACCCTACTCTTGGAGGTTATTTTTTATAGCGTGCTCTAGTTGCAGTTGTGTCTGCAAATACAACTCAATTTTGCTGGTTTGAAGCAAACACAATAGGTTACTTTTTAAAATGAGTCAGAAATAGTCAAGGCTGACCTTTACATGCAAAGAGTTCTGCTTATTCCTTTTGCGCTTGCAGAGGCCGTTTCATTATAATGCAAACGTTGAAAAAAAATTGAATCAGAATTTCATAAAGTATAAAAATCCCATTTTAAAATATTAATATAAGCTATGATGGTCAGTAATGCTGTATGTTATCACATTGTTTCAGCCTGGCTTTGCTGTAAGAATGGGACACAACACAACACTCTTGAATTAAGTTGAATTCAAATGATGCTTCAAGTAATTTGAGGACAAAAACTGTACGGTCATACGCAGAGTAATTCATATGCAGTTAAATATCACTTTGCCTTTGTTAATTCCAGCATATTGTTTTCCTAATTATTTCTTGACAACGTAATATCTTATTTTATTGCTGACCTACTGGTGAAAGCTGAATGACGGGCAGTGGACACTGAATGTTCACCTACCAGCTGATTATAAATGTAGAATTCTTCTAAAGCACCAGCATTACAGTACAAAAACATTAATTATTATAATTATTTTCACCCCACCCCCAACCCCCCCCCATCCCCCCTCCCCCAATCATATTATCACATCCTTGACAGGGGGGAAAGCTAGCTATTGTTTAGAAATAATGCAACTATTTGCAGGCTGCACAATTATTTCTGGATAATTGGCTTGGGAATATAAGGCAATTATTTTTCCAAACTAATTATTCATTTTTAGAATAAAGGTAATTTTTCACACCATAATTATGAGCGGAATCGATGCTCTGAACTAGCCGTCAGGTCGTTTGTTTTTTTTCTTCCCCCCCCCCCCCCCCCCCCCCCCCTTCTTTTAGCAGACGGGATCAACAGCTTGAGGCAGACGTCTGCGCAGCACGGAGGGCGTTGTCGTAGTAACCACTCTGATGCGGTCGTTGATGGGGAGCGTGCTCAGATGTGCTCGGGAGTGCTGCTGGCTGTCAGTAACTGTAGGAGGAGGGGGCTCAGGGTCAAACTTAATAGCCTGCAAAACAGGAAGCAAAGGCTATTACATTACAGCAATTTGTGGTTCTCTGTGGGTGGGTGGGGGTGGAGTTCCCTGCTACAGGCTCTTTTTTCCTGAGGAGAACGACCATGTTCTGACTGTCACATGGACTTCTGGCAGTCATTCACACAAGTCAAGTTTACAGTGACCACACTCAGTGGCCTGTTTGCCTGAATCCTCACTGTTTATTCAAAACATGTAATACATAGATTGGGAAGAATCAGGCACATAACTACAGTGCATTAAATATACTGAAAATAAAAAATGGTAATTATAATAATAATAATAATTTTAAATGAAAAATAATTAACTTGAATTAATTATATAGCCTGCCTTGGATCAGTTCAAAGGTCAGAAGCTCAAAATGATTTTAAATATTTCTTATTCTTATAAGAAAATCAAGGGTTTTGCATTTCTTTTTTCTTATTTTTATAATTTGCGAACAGATGGGCAAAATTACATTGCAAGATTAACAGATCACATTTGAATTTTACTATTACAGTTAGATCATAATTATACATTCAGGTGTGTCATATTTGTGGGAGAGGTAGCAATTTCAACATGTCATCTTGAGATGAATGTCTGTTTATTCAACACCATTAATAATATGCAACCTTTCTCACTGATCCTTTTCTCAACTGTAAACAATAAATACACTTCTCAATAAACAACTATTCCTCTGATGAAATGCCTATGCCTATAGAAATAGCAATACATACATTAAACATTATGAGGAACATCAATCTACCTCATGTATTGCAGATAGTCCAGTCCCCTTTTTAAAACTGACTGAACTTTTCATATTGTAATGGAAACATGGACGCAACTGGCATTACTTTATTTTCATTGTAAGGGAAGGCCATGAAACCATACATTTTCTATCCTTCTCAGAGAAAATTTTTCAAACTGTTTAGCTTACTTTTCATCAGAAGACCAAACTAGCAAGCATTTGTAAACCTGGTGTATGTTCAGCATGTCCAACTACGCGGTAAAACATTCAGTGTTAAATCAACTCTTACAGAGTAAATATGGCCCTACTCTGGTCACTATTGGGCTCATGTACTCTGTTAGAGTTGAAATACCCCTGGAGATTTTACTGTGTAAACGGCTTCCCTGGGGTTGATGCTCATCGCAAAAACGTCATTGTGTCACATAATCTAAATAGGATATTACCATTACCTTATAAACGAGTGACTCGTGAAAACTCTGTGATCTGGGGTATTATGCTGTAAAGTGGGAATAAGGAGGATAGGATGAAAACGTATAAACTGAATGCAGTCCACAGCTAGCACTGGTATGTTCAGAATGTGATACCACTTGTAGTGGAGCCATAAAATTGACCCGTAATCATTTTATCTTTGGTATCTAAGGAGGATGTGGAAAACTGTTGCTTTCCCCCCATCCCCCCTTCACAGAGGCTGAAGTGTTTTGTGGACAGCATCGAGAGCAAATTTCTTTCTATATTGAATTTCAAGGTGTTTCTTTAGGACATCAATCATGACCACTTTAAAAGAAATGCACTCTGTGGCACTTGTTTGGTTGGGCGTGCTATATAAAATGAAATTTGACTGATAAGAGTCTTGCATTATTATCCAGAAGTGCTCCTCAGTGGAAAAGGTAAGAATCTTTCACTTCATAAGCATCAAGGATGCAATAAAAGCAAAAATGGTGAGAGCTGGAGCTGTGGGGTATTTTATTTGCCTGGATGTGCAGAATGTTTCCTTGCATATAAGGGAGGGAGTGGTGAAATATCTGCAAACAGAACATTCATAAAACATTTGAACATTAAAACCATTTTTCAAAAAATCTGCCAGAAATATTCAACCATACTATACAGGTTCTGTACTAAAAGTTAATGCCCAATAGAATTACTCTGGCGGCATGCTAAAGTGACTTTGTGTTCAGTGTTTTGTTACCATATAGAGTATTTAAACATCAGTATATCAGCAAATATCTTGGAAATACAAAACTATCTTGACACATACTTTATACGGCATTTACAGTGGGGGGTTTCTGGGGGGGTAGGATATGAAACTGAATCCATATCAAACCATTATGGTCAAAGGCAAGAGACTTCATATTGAAATTCAGCTCAAAAATTGCTTGATCAAAAATTTGTAAAGGAATAGTTTCTTAGATATTTCCCCTTGCCGGTGAATGCAAGCAGTGTCACAATGGATAAAATGAATACAAATTTAATGTGCAGGCTTCTGTGGAGTTTCACAATGGTCTTCAGCAACAGGAAATTTAAAGCTAATGCCACTTACGGAACGTGCAAATGTGAAAACCAGTGGATCTCTCTCTCTCTCTCTCTCTCTCTCTCACACACACACTCACAGAACGTGCAAATGTGAAAACCAGTGGGTCTCTCTCTCTCTCTCTCTTACAGAACATGCAAATCTGAAAACCAGTGGGTCTCTCTCTCTCTCTCTCTCTTACTTACAGAACGTGCAGATGTGACAACCAGTGGGTCTCTCTCTCTCTCTCTATTTCTCTCTCTTTCTCGAATCTAGCCCATTCCACTCATGAGCAACATGATTAAGAGTTTGCCCCATCACACCATTATCGTCAGACACAGCTGGTGCTCTGTCAGGTAGCGGACGCTGCTCCTCAATCCCCCGGCACGAGTGGAGACGCCGACGCGGAAAACATTTCGTTCTCCTGACGCGCGCTTCCACGGAGTAGCTGCCCGCAGTGATTTCCCCAGATTACCATATTCATGACAGCTTTGAGTGAAAGAATTCCGCTCGCCGGTACCCGCCGAACACAGAAAAGGAATTAAAAAACTGGCAGGCAGTTTGTCTTCGGTTTGGTAGACAGATGAGAGCGGGGCTCTCTTTTGGTTTATGTAAATGGCGAAGCGTAAGGCTAACAGAGTCCAGGGGAACCCGACAGACCGGTTTCAGCAAACAGAACTGCGCATAAACACCCTGAGTGTTTTTTTTTTTTCTTTCTTTTTCTTCTTCTTCAATTTGTGTACTCATGGGTCAAGTAAGCAGGTGCAAATGAAACAAGGGGCTGTTTCATTGAGAATCAGAAAAGGTCAATATGCATGCGCTGCCTTAGATTTTAAACGAGTTGCCACGGTTTCCCCCGTCTCGTTGCGCAAGAGTGGCTCCGGGGTCTATTGGGTGCCTGCAGTCTGGCTGTGTGAAGTGTGCTCCTCTGATGTAATGACGGTGCAGCTGGACTGCAAAGCAGTGAAATAAAATGGAAGCTTATGCTTCAAAGGACATGAATGCTGGCCTACGCTCATTGGAATTGGTGGAGGTTGTTGCAGCCATGAGGCATACCAGTAAATGCAGTTGGGCATTTTAATTTGTGAGAAAGAAAATTGAAAAAATAAGGTATAATTATGAAATAATGAAAAACAACTATAGTTTGAATAGAAAAAAATAGTATCAACATATAGCTACTTGTGTTCTGTGTTTTTCAGCCTTGGATCTTAGGCTGAAAGGCATCATATGTGGTACAGTATATGAAGGTATCATAATTATATTGATTGTAAAATATTCATATTTTCGAATGGGGACAACCAGTGCTAACTCTCTACTTAATCCACTCCCCAAAACGGCATCCCCGCACTCTTGCAGTTGATGACTTTGCTTTCTATTTTGAATCCAATGTTACTGATACACTGTGTGGGGGTGCTCCTGCTGCCGAACTACAGGGTCTGTTCTGATGCAGTTCTGATGCCATAAGATGTGAGCCTCAACTACATGCCCTCTAGAGCCCACCCCTCTTCCTTGCAGCAGTCTTCTGTTCCTCCTCTTCTGCCCTTCATCTCCTCTTTGGCCAACTTTTCAAACTCTGCTTCTGCCCAAAATAAGTTTAAGCAGTCCTGTTAAAAATTTAACAATGCACACCTGCAGCCCAAACGTACTGACCAGCATCTCTCATCCCTTTCCTGTCTATAACCCTTGAATGGCTGGTACCCAATAGACTGATAAACTGCCTGACTCAGAACAACTTGAACTTTAAGGCTAGCCACTCACTGGAGATGGTCGTCCTGAGTATAACAGAAGAGCTGAAACCTGCTCTTCTTAAATCTATTTTATCTCTTGGAACACTTCTAGGTGCTTCTGACAACCTAGTTCGAAATAGGTATCTTATAGGCAAGCCAATCTGACCTCGCTCTGCAAACAGGCCACTCTACTCTGGTCACCTTGTAATCTCTTTCTTACATCTTAGCACAACAGACCTTGAACCCTGAGCTGAAAACCTTGACCTGTGCGACATTTGCATCTGAATGTAGGTATTTATTTTAATTTCTACATCTGTGCCACTGAAATATTGCTCAAGCCAATTGGGGACTTGCTCATGCTCTCTGAATGGGGCCATTGTCATCTTGAAAGATGCTGCTCTCTGCAGGAAACAAATGGGTTGACATGAGATGAATATCATCACTTGGTACCATTAAGCAATGATTGATATTAACCTTGCCTTCTATGTGTGCGTGCGTGTGCACCCAAACTATGCTGGGATAATGTGCCCTACACTATAACGGAACCACCCGACCCCTTTAGTGTGATAATACAGTTGTTTCCCTTTTTTGTTCACTATGTTTAGATCTATAGAGTATATAAATTATATAACTTATAATTTCATTAATTTGTTTAACAGAAATATACCATTGCATAGGAATTGTATAAAGTATCCAATCATTTCTTAGGTTAAAAAGAGCCTTAACCATGGCAGAGGCTCACCTCTGTGAATCATGCATTTGTGCTGTTTCCATAGAAAATATTTTGAGCAGAGCACAAAGTATTCTCCGGTAAAATGTATTTCAGTTACATCAATGAAAGAACTAATGGTCTGATGTACTGACAAAAAACAAACAAACAAAAAAATTTCATATAAAAATATGTGGCAAAGGCAAGGCCAAGCTCAAAGTGTACAATTCAAAGGCATCTCATTCCAATGCCGTAATCAGATCTGACCTGAAATTTAAGGGTTGTTTTTCCTGCTCTGGACAGTTCCAAGTTCAGTGGGTTCTTTTTTATACTTTGAGTTGATGGGGCTCGAAATGGATATCTGCGTTGACAGAAAGGTTTCTTCCCTAAATGAAGCTCCACCACACCCCATTCCCACTCTTCTAGTAGAACTGAGACATGCCTAATGGGTACTAATCCTACTCTGAAAGTACAAATGATTGATGGTTGCAGTGTAACTGAAGGTGCAAGTCTTTGAGGGAAACTTCATTCTGCCAAATCCTCTTCCCACCTTTTCATAATTCTTTCTACTGACCATGAACCAAAGCTAAAGATTAAATTGCCCACACAGAAAACAGAGTTGGGCTTTTAGGCCTGGGTTCAATCAATATTTTTTTTAAAACTTTTACTCACAATAAAATGTGATGTGTTCGCTTTTTTCTTTCTTTTTTTAACACAAAAGGATTAAATGATGTTCTGGTACAACTTTGCAACATAACCTATGTGCATGAAAAAGAAAGGCAAAAAATGATTGTAAATATTTCAGCGATGGAAAGTGTTTACTACAGAAACCTTAAAACGCCAACACATTTCAGCTGAATGTCTTCTTCAGGACAGTATTGCAAAAGACATGGGGCTCTTTCCAACTGCTTATTTTACCTCCTTGCAAAGAAAGGATGCAATAGTGGAGGAACTGAGGAAATGTGTATTAGGCGAAGGGAATGTCCGTGTTCAGTTAAGCATCAGTTAGAAGCCACGTCATTTACAGATGTGGCAGTTGGGGAGAGGTGGATCTCACTCACGTTTCCTTGCTCAAGCATCCTTCGGGATTCTCCTAGCTCCTCGCTCCTAGCTTCTTCAGGGAGCCTTTAACAGGTAGGAATGCCCTTAAAGATGGTGGACTTTGATCGATTTCCGGGTCAGTGAACCGGCAGAGCGATAAAATAAGCGATTGGAAAGAGCCTAAAAAAATATCCACATACACACCTGTGAGGGCACTCACTGACAAAGTCAACCAATAGGGTAGCAAGTGTCAATTAAGCACAGTAACCACTTTCCGCTGTAAAGTGGCTGAGTGCAATTGATGTAATTGGGCAACAATTAAAATACACTATGACTTAATAACAATCTCAACATGAAAACAAAAAGTGAATTAAAAATGAAGTGACAAACCGAAGCATACCGTATAAGAAATCTTTAAGACTAAACTCTTCATTCATACCATTTAAATTGGAAGATGCAAAAAGCTTCTATGTTTTCCAAACTCTAGGACCTATTGTAGGGGAACTTCCTTTGTTCTTATAAAAGAACACACAGATAATATACCATATCTCTAAGTGTGAACAGACTTCTGCCCTAAAAACCCGCATTTGTGGGCTCCCCCTCTACGATCCTCTGAGGATCCCTTCCCACTGGAGAGGTTCTTTACCTCACTTGCTGGTTTTTTTGGGGGTTGAGGCTTGGTCTTTCCCAATTTTCCTATTTCTTGGTTTTCAGTAAAGCACCGTTGCGAGTTTTACAGTATCTCTGCAAACGTGCTATTCAAATAAAATTGATGATAATGAATTAACTTGCGTGTTTTAAGTGAAATTTTTGCAAAAGTTAAAGACAAATGCTGATTGAATCCCGGCCTTAACATTGAAATGAATACCAATTTGGGTCCAGAATGCCATTTGTGGAGAATGAAGAAGAGATTCAGTATGCACATTTAAATACAGTAAAACAGACCAAGTCTCCATTGACAATTAATACTGAAAATTTGAATAAGATGCTATACAGAATCCATTGAAATTCTCCACAGCAGTGATTTCTTTCTACCTTTTGTTGCAGTGCATTTCTTTGTGAAAACAGCTTGGTTGCTGCCCTCTAAGCTCCATGTCTCCATTAAGAAAAGACATCAGGCCACAAGAAGAAAAAAAAAATTCCGAAGTATAATAATTGTGTGATTTATCCTCAGTAAAGTGCTACGTTGTGCCATAATTAAAAATGAAAACTTTAATTTATCTCTGTGTTCAGCAGTCATTAATTTAACCGGCAGAGCATGCATTCTAATCTAATAGCTTGGACTTTTTTTCTTCCTGTAACAGAGCATTAAAATGCATGCTAGCCGCCGGGCCTCTGTAACCAGCAGACAGAGGGGCAGGGGTTTCGCGGGGAAGTGTGGCTCGAAGACCGCCGGCTAGCCGAAGAATGAACCCCTGACACTCGCTCAGTGTGATTAAGACTAAGCTGCCTTTTCTGCTCGTCTTTTGTCCTGCATGATAGGAGCCTATTTGTTGTGTAATAATTTGAAGAGAGTTCATTGAAAGCTGCAGGAACTGATGAAGTGTAACTGTTTTAATGAGAAGAGCGGGATGGGGGGGGGGTTCTGCCAGGCCCTGGTCCCAAACAATCACAGAGCCGTTCCTAATTAGATGCAGTGTTCCTGACAAACGCCAGATTTGTCAATTATGTAAAACCCCCTTACCCCCCTCCCATCCCCCATCCATGTGCCCGCCCCCGCCCCAGAACTGTAAACGATGCTGCTACTACACAAAAAAAGAAAAAAAAGGAAAATAAGGCTATGGTGATGTTAATTTGCCTGTATAAACATGCTGACTGTTTCCTAGTGATATGTTGCATAATTCCAGTTTATGCCCTCATGGCGCAACATCAGGTTTTATGCTGATTTTTGGAAAGGAGACGGTGATATAAAAAAAAACTAAAACCCAGTGAAGCAGAAAATGCCGATCTACTGTCATTGCAGAATTAAACTTCTGAAGTGAGAAAAAGCACTTGCCAGAAGACAAAAAAACACCTCTCCTTCTTTCAAACCCCCCTGCCCTCCCCTGGTGAAATTCTAACAGGCTTCTTCTCAGCTGTGGCCTCCTAAAAGCAAAGAATGTGGATCAAATTGGCGTCTGTCTCAAGGGCAGAGTGGAGGAACGACTAATGAAATACCCCACAGAGTAGCTGGGCTTGCGAGGGCAGCAACAGTACATCTCAACTCTGCTGCTGCCACTGGGCATAGGGCCAACCTGCTCGGTGCCGCTACGTGCTAAAATAACCCCGTGTGCTTTGCGCACTCCTCTACGCTCTTTCACAGAATGGGCAGTGACGGTGAAATCTGGCAGCACTGAGCGAGATAGCCAGTTAGCCGTCGTCACCGCCTTCGTCGTTGCTATCGCCGTCGTTGCCGACATCGCTGTCGTCACAACAGCACCCTCGTCATTATTGTCACCGTTCGTCACCATGTTTGTTATCATCAACATCATTATTATTTTGCCTCCTTCCAGAAGGATCTGTGACATTGAAGTGTAGCTGATAACATGCAAAACGCACTTTAATTGAGCAGAGCAGGAGGATTCTTGGGTTCGAATCAGAATTCTTTTTCTTTAGCCAAGGCACTTTAACTGCCTCAGTAAGCGTTCAGAATGAACAAGCAATGTCAGTGCAGTACAGCAAATAGCACAGAGACAAAAACCATATACAAAATGAGGTGAGAAACCTGTTTGGGGCGAAACAGGAGGACCATCTGTTAATTGCGATGTGGTGCCGGCCATGACAAAGAATGTGTCGAAACCCCTCACCCCCCCCTTTCAGAGGCTTAAATGATTGCTGCTAATTGTACAAAAGCCAAGCTGGTTACTGTGTAACGAGCTGGAAATCAAAGCTTTATAAAGGTTTTTGTATTAATGTATTTAACATTTAGAATTACTTAAATTAGATAGCCGTATTATATAAAGAAAATATAGAGTAAATATTCAATTTAAACAACATTTTAAAAAACATTATTATTATTATTATTATTATTATTATTATTATTATTATTATTATTATTATTATTATTATTATTATAAAATGCAATTCAGTGCCAAACAGTGACATAACTGTACATAGTTGATTGGTACACAGATGGCTGATTTCTAACTACACTTGAGAGGAATAGTGCAGTTTCATTGTTTTTCTCATTCCAAGGAAGCTAAGTACACCGGGTACCAGTAAAGAGCCCATGGAGTGTTCAGTGAATGGCGTGCTACGCGGCGCTACATGAGGCTACGCGGCGCTACATGGGGCTACATGGCTACGAGCGCACATGGCTCGCGGCGCTACATGGTCTACGGGACGCGCGACGCTTAAATGGCCTCCGCCTCCCTTCAGCCCCTTTGTCCCGCCCCCTCCCGCCCCTCCCTCGCCCCCCTCCCGCCCCTGCGTCGCCCGCCCGGCGAAGCTTGGATCGGCGGCGGCGGCGACGGCGTGTCACCCCGGGCCGTCCCGGCAGAGATGGGGCAGTGCCGAGCCGGCTCGGGGCTTTATTACCGCACCGCGACCGCACCGCGACCGCCCGGGCCTCCGCGCTGCCGTGCGGTCGGCCCCGGCAGTAATTACAGAACTGCATTTCCCCTGCCGCCCCGACCCCCGGGAACCGCCGGCTGTGCTGGGGGGGGCAGAGACCAAAGAGGCCGAAAAACCAGATTTCACACCCCGCGTGGGGGCCAACGGGAGGTGGAGGGGAGGGGGGGATCAAGCTGAGGCTCGGTTCTCCCCTATGTCCCAACGGGCCATTCTGCCGCTGTTTCTGCTGAATACACCTCTGGTATGTGGTTTCCTTCTTTCGGCAGTCTCCAGCACACTCTATTCCGCGCTGTAATTTCTACTGCTTCACACCATACTAGCGCAGGAGACCGCAGAGCACAGCTGCAGTGTCCATATCTGCATTATTAACAATGAAAGGAAAGAAATGTAGAAGTGTAGAATTGGGAAATATTTTTGATATATTAATAACTATATAAAGAAAAATGGAACACATTTGTTACTTTTTCATCTAATGAGTCACATTTGCCTACACTGCCTGCCTTTCACAGCAAGAAGTTCCAATTTTCTCATGGCTTTACTTTCCATATTATCTCTCTCCCATTCTCGATTTTTCCGTCTCTTTCACTGTATTCTCCTTCCTTCTCTCCCTCTGTATCACTTCATCTTAATCTTTCTTTGTTCACTTTCTCTTTCTCCTCTCTCTCTCTCTCTCTCTCTCTCACACACACACACACACACACACACACACATAAACACAAACACACACAACTATCTCAAACACGCACACACACACACACACACACACACACACATTCACAGCCAGGTTAACAAAACCAAACATGCACGCATTCACACACACGCACACACACACACACACACACACACACACACACATTCACAGCCAGGTTAACAAAACCAAACATGCAGGCATGCACACATGCACACGCGCACACACACACACACACACACGCACGCACACACACGCGCACACACGTGCACATGCGCACACACGCACACACGCGCGCACACACACTCACACATTTGGCCGCAGTGGCAGATTGAATAGTCCCAGTAGCGACGGTCATCTGACACGGCGCCCGGTGCGCCCTGCTGGCCGTGCCACCGAGCGGTGGGCGACCTGTCACCGGTCGTCCCCGCTCTCGGGTGACGCAGCGGGCAACGCTCGCCACATCGCGCTCGGACCCGCCGCGCTCCTGACAGTCACCCCACGCCGCGATCTGAAAAAAGAAGAACTCTCAGCTACTCCTTTTTTTCTACTCCCCCCCCCCCCCCCCCCATTGCTTTCAGATTTCACTTGAGTGGTGAAAGCTATGGCTTAGCCGTGTCACTTTATTTTAGAGGCAGGGACACAACATGCGAACGTTCCGGGCGATGCGAAAAGACGTTTTTTTGTGCTCCTTACAAACGTGACAAAACGATCTGGGGCACGATTGGCATAACAGCCGCAGGACTTGCCTCCGTACGTATGCATCACTACCTCTGCAGGAGAGAAACCAACACCCCGATTAGCTCATTTAGAGGTACACTGTGCTGTTGATATTTATGTCAAACACTGATGTATATTAGTGAGATATTAAAAAGCAGAGCAGACTGGCCAGACTGAGAAAATTCCACTAAAGGTTAGGAAATGCATCGTGGCCACACGCTTTTGACGGCGCACGTTGCATTTTTGTATGTAATTCTCTTATAGAGAATTATCGGCCACAATAGACTTCTCAATAAGACCTTTACTTACATTTTCTAACGTCAACTATAAATCGTTAATAGAGTTTTAATGATGGGTGATGGCATTATAAATAATGTGATAAACATTTATAACTGCACCGCATAATCATCACACAAATTAATAGCAACACACTGCATGCTGATTTATTTTATTTTATTTTTTCAGTAAATGCTGGTACCAATACACTGTGTAATCCAAAAATAGTGATTTGGTTTTGTTTTGTTAAAGAAATCTTGCACAACTGCAAACAAGTACAATATCCACAACATTTTAAAAAACAAATAGCATAGAAAAGATAAGATTAACAGGAAGTTGTAGGACTGTTCCATGTTCTATGAGTGGCAGTTGGAACCAGATTCCTGTGTTATACAACTTTCAGTGGTATTGACATTGCGAGTTTAACCTTTCTCTGCATTCAAAACTGTTCCTCAGTCTGAAAAAAGGCACCTTCAGCTCCAATCAACCCAATGCTCTCAAACCAGGACTCCTTAAACTGACACAAAGCCCTGAACTTCAATTAAATGTGTTGTAACAACATAAATAGACACACTTGACTCTGAAGGTTATGTTTCATGTACTGAGTGACATAGGCAAAATTAATTCTTACAGTTCCAAGCCATGGTGCAAATATTCTGTATTTACTTATATAAGAGGAGTGCTTTTTTTGACGAATTCCAATAAATTAGGCATAAATGAAAATTTTTATGCATCATGTACTGCAACTTTCTGATGAATTCACAATGTGTTATTAGCATCCCCCACACTAATAATTACTGGATTTATTCTTGCCATGCTAATGCTGTTTAGGTAGAGGCAAGGGGAATATAACACAGACAGAATAGGACGTGTATTCTACGCTTTTGCTATTTGACAATGTTCAGTGTTAATTCAGCTCCACTAGGGATCAAATGCACTCTTACAGAGTGAATTGATTGAACACTGAACATTTTGCAGTGCAACATATGGCTTTGCTGAGTCCTCATCTCTTAGTTTTCTTTATTGGGCCTTTAACATTCCTCTTCAACAGCGAGCCGTCAGTGGAATTCAGGTCTAGAGCCATCAAGCTGCCTAAAGTTCTTACGCTTCATGAGTTCACAATGAAGGAGCAAATTTCTCATTAATGTGCATAACCTGTCACCTCCCTGCCGGTTTGTCCAGCCAATGGCTCAGGTGATTGGGGGGGGGGGGGGGGGCTGTCTGTACCCAGTCACTTCTGCTCCTTTACCCTCCACAGACAGAGTGACAGCTTTGTGCCCAGACGGTGATTACCGATCGTGTCGTCATCCCTGCTCCGCACCCCACCTGCACCGGGGGGACCCCGTCGCACTCGCTCACACGCATACGCGGGTCCTGGAAACAGGCACAAAGGGGAAACAATGGATAAAGCCAAGGCCATGGATCCCCCCAGGAAAATAACTATTATGTGACCTAGGACAACTAAGCAGAAATCACCAAAGCTCATGGACCAAAAGTGAGGTTTAGTGGTGCTATAAACCATTTTTCCAGGATTACTGTATACCTGGAAGAGGGAGGAAACTGCACAGGGGGATCTGTGAGTCAAGTGACCAGGATTCTGCTTCAGAAAACACCTCTGTTTGCTGTGATTTGCAAATGAAAACTAACTGCACAGAAATTGTCATTCGCAGAGCTTGTCTCTCTTTGTGAATGAAATCGAAAATCTGAACTACCTGCTGCTTACTGTGTCTACTTTAATGATGACTGAATCCAAAACAATTACATGTATGCCAAACATCATGCACACCATTCAGAACCATGTGGTTGAACTAAAATCCGAAAACATATGAACGGTGCTGGTGTGAACAAGAAATGTAAAATTGATATCATATTAGTTTGTTCCGAGCAGTTCCGAGCAGGATAATGGTATAAGCTGCACGACAGAGGTATGCACTTTAAGATGACGTTTACTTAGTCAATGAGCTAAAATACTTTAGTCACGTTGTTTCTTTTAGATTCACAGCTGATTATTTTAAAACAGATTTGAAAGCAGAAAGGCCCCATGCTGAGATAATTCAGTTATTCATGCTTCCCTGCTTGTTGTTTACAGTAATGACTTCATTAGGATTCAGATCCACTTAAACTCACTATTTCGGTCTGTTGAAATTCGCTCCCTGTTTACATCTACACATTCCCCAAAAAAAAAAAAAAAACTAATTTTGACAAATATTTTGGAGTCAGATTTAACTGGCCCGAGTTTAGTATTGAATGTGGGAGGAAATACAAAGCTTGAAGTTTGCAAAAATGGAACAGTTGGTGAGAAACCATGTGAGAAACAGTTTGAGCTACTCATTTAAGAAGGCCACTGAACACCAGCTCTGCGAATGATTGCCGCTGAAAGAAATTAGAGAGCTGCTTTGGCTCATTGGAAAAACCCTGGCAGAAAGGAAGATAAAATGTGTCCTTCAGTTCTCCCAAGGAGTACAGTAAGCATTCATTAGAGATTATGCCTCCCACAGATGAAGATTTTACAGCAATATATATGCAAGGAAAGGAATCTATGTGTGCGTGTGTGTGTGTACTGAATGTGTGTTGATATGAATATGCATTAAAACCGCTTTATCTAGCCAAATTCCAGTTTTAAGCATACTTAAATTTATCCCATTAATTGGATGAAATTGGATGAAAATGGTGTTTCTCATCATTTTTACCATGTGAGTCTTAGGCCCCCTTCCCCCCACCCCAATTGACAATCTACAAAAAATAGCAAACATTACCCCAACCTGTTATCACCGGACAAGTCCTACTTATCAGATGGTCTATTTTCAGCACGACATTTCACATTTCAAAAGCAGTGTGCTGGTCTTTTGAAATGTTCAAGTGCATCTTAAGTTGCACCAAAGTGCTAGTGAATTTTGAGGAAAGAAGATCACTAATATGGTAAATGGCGCTGAGGCCAGAGAAGAGGGTACACATGACTCGAATGATGAAACAAAAGCGCAATGCTTTATTCCAGCAAATACGGAAGAATGCAGAAGATGACTGCTTCACAGTAACTGGCCAAAATCACTTCAGTCAAATCGATTGATTCCTTCTGTCCATCTGCAGCATGGACTAGTTAATGTAATAGTGGAGAAATCTCACCTATTCAATCAGTAGTCACAAAGGATCAGTGAAATGTCACAGGAAGGGAGAGCGCAGAGCATCTGAGAGTTTGTAAAGTTCACCATTTTGATACTGAAAGCTTTATTTCCGTATGCGACGAAAGTGCAGCATCATCAATATACATAACAACAACCGCATGTTTTTGATTTAAAACAAAAACTGAAATTATAAGACATTCAAAACTAGATGAGAGAAGTTTATAATCTCCAGGTGTATTGAGGGACATATAACCTTTCAGCACTGAAGCAACCCTTGGATAAAATGGGAAGCTACAGGATGAATAAGCATATCGCTGCATAGAGTGCCGTTGTTGTCTATCCAGCCGCAGGGTGCAGGCACTGTGGGCGGGTCAGGGTTAAGAGGAGGAACAAGACCAGACAGCGGAGGCTGGCAACGGAGCCGTTTAACATTTACAGCCTAGCTGAGCTGTGCGGCAGCTGAGCTGAGATACTATTAAAAAGACAAACAGTAACTGAGGATGGTAACATATGCGCAGGTCTTCTGGTAGAGACTCAGTTGCTCGTGCTGCAGGAAGGCAAAGAGACTATCATAAATAAATATGTCACATCGAAGGTCTGGGGGGCATCCGAACGATGAGGCAATGGACAACAGCTGGCATGATTAGCGACAAGCTAAGTCTGGTATTGCATAGGCGAGGCTGGTGCAGTCTTGTTCTTCTGTGAGAAGGGTCAGCGTTCAAGGTCTACGACAGCGGTCCTAGGGACCATTGTGTATGCTGTTTTTTGTTCCGCACAATCTCCTGTTCAATTAAGGTTGTTGAAAACGTGTTTAAGTTCTTTCTATTTTTTCTTTCCTTAAAACAATGCAGGTTTGGCTCCGTACGCTTGCTTTGTCTTTTAAGTCTTCATTACCTACCAAATGGTCAGTTTGAGAGGCCATGTGTTAACACTTTCACCAATTAGGAGCCTATTTATTCACCTCAGTCTTTAATTTGACCAGTTACATTTTTTTGACCTTTATTTCTTTTGTAATCGTTTGCAATCCATGTGAATATGGTACTTTTATTCTTGATGGCACGCATAGCTATTTCTGACATAATGTGGCTTATGAGGGTAAATCATCCCTCATGAAAATTAAGAAAATTAACAGTCTGATAAAATTCTGAGATTGCAATGGTTGGAACAAAAATCGGCACAGACAGGGTTTTCCCCCCATACCAAGTTTGAGAACCACTGGTCCACAGCACTCAATACAGCTGGGCCGGCGCTGTCCGTGGTGCTGCAGCACTTCCAGTCTTCTGGAGCCGTTGGAGGGGCGGGGGGGGGGGGGGGGGGGGATGGGGGGGGGCTGTGCTGAGCAGACAGCGCACCGTAAACAGGCGCGGCCCTCTCCGTTTCTGCTTTCTGGCGCCGCGCGTTCAGGGGAGAACCGCGCCATTTAGGCCTGGTGTTCGCTTTATCTTCAAAGATGCTGCGCCCTCGCGCAGCCAGGCTTCCGGAAAAACAAACGGAGGAGAGAATCTCCGCGTCTTTACTTGCGACGGACGCGGGGGCCTTTCATCTTCCTCCGCTCCGGTCAGGCCGCACATTGATTTATTCCCTCTGTGAACACTGTCTTATTTTCTTTGGTTCTCTCAATCAGTCCACTCACTCCATGCGGCGGACTGCGCTCTTCAAAGGAACACATTGCCGTCGCCTCCAAAGAGATTTAAAGTTTGAGACAATCAAGCGCACTTTGCATTCCAGGTCTTTTAGTTTAGAAATGTACCACTTAACCATACAGCAGTCTGTCTAGGGCCATTCCCTGAAGACGTGTTCTGTAGTTTACCTTAAGATTATTGGCTGAAAAAATCTGTGCACTTAATTGAACAGAAATAAAAGTTTTCAAGGTTAGGAAGTACTTGAATATGAACAATCAGAAAGAATATGTTTGTCTGTATACTTGTACAGGTTTACTCCTTGTCCTTATATTCCTTCAGGCTCTTTTCTGATTTTCAGAAAGCATAATTTGACAAATTATCATTCAATGCTCTTTATATTATATTGTGCTTATACATTTGATAAATTGACCATTGGTCATCCAAAACCTGTGTCACTTCTTGTTGGATATTATATTTCCAGTTGTTATAGTGCAAATGCGCCATTTTATACAAACTAATTCAATGTTAGGTTTATTTATTGTGATCATTATCAAATGTACTCTATCAGAGTAAAAGGTACTCAGAGTACTCATATTTTTATATTACTGAGTACAATTGCGTAAGGACAGCTCCACATTTTTGCAGTAGTTTCTCACACAAGTCAATACATCCGAGCAGTTTTAGTAATGCACAATTAGGATGTGAAATGACTTTTATGACCACACGGCAACAAGGTTCATATCCAAAGAGAAAATACTGTGGTACTCCTGATCAATATCCACAGCTGTGAGCAGCATGCTCGGCAACTGACGGCAGTCTGATCATCGCTACAAACAAAGACTTTCCATGGATTTTAAAATTGGATATTGGATACTTTTCCAATCTATCATATGTACAAGGCATTGGGCACAATCAATGGTCCCTGTATTCAGCTCACTGTTTATCCTGATGAGGAGTATTTTAGTGCCATTTACACTGTCCATGTGTGACAAGGACCACTCTCCAGATCATTAGAATTGAATCGGCTGAGCCCTTTGTAATATATTACTGGCCCTTTGCTATAAGCTTGTCTATAAATTGGTGTTCAGCTATGTCCTACGGCTGATTATGTGGCAGTTGTTTTGTGATCTGACATGAGCATTGGAAACCACGCCTCTTTGCGTCTTCTTCAGTAGAGGTTGGGGGAGAGGTGTGCTTATTTTAAAACCACACAGGTACTTATTTTATTTATGACTGCTTTATTAGTTTTTTTTTTTTTTTTTAAACCTAAAAAGCATAGCACTCATCATAAGCAGTCAAACCTTCAGAGGGTTTTCTAATGAGCGGTGAGACGGTCGTTACTCTCCATCCCTGGGGCAACAGCATTACGGGTTATGCATTGACTACGCGAGGCTACGTGGCTTTACCTGCACGTTATATCAGGGCTTCAGCATCAGCATCAGCATCTGCTGCTGCACCGCCACACAAGTGTCTCAACTGGGTACACCGCACTGGAAGCCCTGTGTTCCACCTCTTAATGAGTCAAAACTGCAGCTGGAGCTTCTTTTCCTTTTTTCAAGTGTTGCAAAGCCAGGCCTTCATACTAGATGAGGATTCTCTGTAATTCAGAAAACATTCTTGAAAAGAAAACAATATAGCGAGGAGGCAAAAAGCAACAAAATTAACATTCTGTAGAAACGGATTAATGGAATTCTACTGATCTGACAGAGGATAACAGTTACTTCACTGAATAGCACATGCTTTGATAATACTCTGAAGTTATTTGTTCTGTTTTTAAATAGAGAAGCAATGTCCTAAGATATAATACTTTGTGAAGATATTTTGGAGGACAATTTTCTATTGTATTCCCTGGAAAGTTCAACCCTGGTAAGGAAAAGAATCAGCAAATGGCTTTTTACAGATTTTTGAAAAAAAATATTAATGCGCGGAAAGTAGGGACTGGTTCTAACAGAAGGTGAAAGGGGTGTTCCAGTGCTTCTGTTTTACCCCAATGTCAGTCGAGGACATACACTACATTCATCAGGCACTTTGTTTTGAGAATAATGTAAATCACCCAGCCAGCTTTTGAGCCAATCCCATTAGTTTTCTTTATGGTCGTTTACAACAGCCGAATGAGCCGGCATTCCTCGAAAGAGCATTTCCTGTTTTACTTCACTACAGATGACAGATTTCCCAGATTCTATCAGCCTAGGTTATAGTTTACTGTCATAATAAAACATTTTGTTCTTCACTGTGTATTGGTACTGTAGGTAGTCCCCTTTTTTACCATAACTATATTTATTTATATACTGCACTATGTTATTCAAAGACAAAGATCCTTTGTACATGCTTCGGACAAAACAGGACACACACAGCCCACTGTGCCCCTTCACGGTGAAGTACAACGGTGGAAGTATTGGCTTTCAACACCTCCCATTTGCTCTCAGTTGTAATTACTCAAATATCAGAGGCAGCATCAGATGGATGTGGGGAGAGGGCTTCCTGCAAGAAATTCTTCTTCATTTGCAAGGGGGAGGGAAAAAAAGATGTTCCCCTAATTAGCGGGATAATGAATTAGCGATCCCGGGCTCTCCCTGGAGCATCTCGGAAAAACGAGTTACAGGGTTATCACTGGACGACCGGCTCAGGTAACACACTCGGCTGGCTCCTTGGCACATCTTAATGGGAGACAGGAAGTTCTGCCTCCTCCATATGCCCCCGTGAAGCCCAATTGAGTCACGCTTGACTGTAAAAAACAAAGAACATTAGCAGCATTTGGCTACGTGGACTATAATGGACTACACTAGCACATTACTTTTTATTACTATAGAGGCAGTAATACAGTAGAGACTTCGGTAGCAGTACGGTTATAGTTTGAGAAGTACTATCACATAAACACTGATGCATGATAAAAATGAGATTGAAATTGATTTATTATTATTATTATCATTAGTATTATGATTATTATTATCATTAATAATAACAAATAGGCCTGTTAGGTAGTCAAATAGGGGGTCCAGGTTTCCTAAGCATGCTTGCATGTTACGTATAGACTTCACTTTCCAATTTATTCCGGATTGCTAAGACATGCATGTGAGCCCTAGGGTCGTTCCCTATAGACAACTCTGGATTTCCTGGATTTTTCAGCCAAAGCTATTGAATTTAAAAAATGAACCCGGCACATTTTCTATGTTCGAATGCATCAAAGGGCTCTGCGGGACGCAGCACGTATAAATCAACATAGCCAAGAGAGCCGAGCTATTACTTTCACTGCCCCAGGGTGCTGAGATGAAGTCCAGTTAAAAGTAAAGTTATTGCTCCAGCTTTCCAACTGAGAAGCAAAAGGCACATTTTTATTTTAGTCTTTGGGCTTTGAAACCACGCCACCAGCCTGGACAAAATAATTACTCAAACACAGCTATCGAATGGCACGAGCAAACTGCGCTTGTGTCTTTTGAAAGTAGCCAATGACCCAAACACGAAAATGTGTTCCCTGACGTATTAAGGTTTGTACCCTGAAAAAGGAATTAATCAATTTTCCCTCTGAATCTAAGTGATTTCATTAAGAACAGATGCATCGGTGGTTCTATGCATATGTTTCTCAGATGAGCCCCGCTTGAGGACTGTAATTAAAGGATCTGTTATTAATTTTCTGTATAGATTCCAGAATTGATCCTTTCACTACCACATAACATTGCAGGGTGTAATAAAGCAATGAGACTCAATCATTTGTCGCCACAGACTCACTAAGAAAGTAGACATTTGTTCTTTAGGCATCCCATAATTACTTGACAAATCATTGACTATTTCTGTGGAAAAACTGCAAGTTCCTTTCCACAGAATGCAATTTTGAGGAGCACAAGGAGTATTTTGTGTAGAACTACAATTTTTAGGCACTGTGTTTTCAGTATGTACTCTCATAGCAGATACCTTTAAGAAAGATCTGTAGATAAGTATTTGAAGAGCGTGAACTGAATCCATACATTCACAGAGGGTTTTCTCCCTCTGTGCGGTGAATGAGAAGATCAGAGAATCAGCTACAGAGAGGCTTTGGTGTTTGCCTGCTCAATTCAGCGGGGTTGCAAATTCACACAATAACTACATGAATTCTGTAGGTGTAGGAACACGTTTTTATCAGGCTTTCAACCTTTCAGGCAGGCTTTTCAGAAAGGCAACTTTTTATGTCTAATTGCCCAATGACCATGTCACTGAACACGTTCGTGTGACATATGTTGACTCAATGGGGTTCTGACAGATGTTGCACATGCTTGGTAGTTTTAATTAGCTTTTTATAAAACTGTTTGTTTTTGTGTTTGGGGATCCACCCAAGGGAAGTAACAGAGGCCCCTGATAAGCAGATTGCCATTTGTTACTTTTTCATTTTAATCCTTTCCATTCCATTCCGTGTGAGACAAAATGTTGTTGTGACTGCAAAGAAAACAGGACTTTATTGACTGGTTGACGATTCCTTGTGGATGAAAGCTGAAATAAACACTTTGTTAGAGCTACAATGCCGATCTGTGTTTCAGCAGCACAGGGAGCAGGGTTATATTATATTGTGGTGAGTGAGTACATTCTTGGTGATTAAAGAGGTTACTTGCTAGGAATTGGAACCAAACCTTAGTCTTTCACCCCACAATGCAGTGTGGCATTAATGCAGCTCCAGAAAGCCCAGTCACAAGATGAGAATATCCTTCTGCAATGCTGTTCCTATAACCATCAACATGCCTGATGAGAGCCATTGCCACTGTCTTTGCCAGTTGCCATACTACCCATCTCATGTCAGAGTTGTTAGGCTAAGCAGATGTGGGCTTGGTTCGAGCTCAGATGGGAGACACCCTGGGAAAAATAAGTTGCTGCTGGCAGAGATGCTGGTGGGCTGGTATGAGTCACACTTCCCGAATAGAAAATGTAAAGCCCCAGCACAGTGATGGGAGCACTGTGCTGCAGAAGGTGCTGTACTTCAAATGAGATGTTAAACTAAGGTCCTGCCTCATTGTGGGCATTGAAGATCCCTTCTTATTCAGAAGAAGTAGGGGTATTAACCCCTGTGTCCTGATCAAATCTGTCTTTTCTGTCCAAATCTCAACATCTAGACACCTAATTGGCTACAAAATCCCTTTAATTCCTACCTACTATGAATCCCCAGATCATCACTGCAAATGAAAACTAAGAACAGATTTACGTTGACCTACCTGATTACATAAAGGTTATATAGGATTACAAAATGCATACATTGTTTTGTTATATAATGCACCCAGTAACCATGACGTGAACCACAGAGGGCCTTTTTGATGGTTCAACATTGCAGATTTTTCCAGAAAGAGCTACGTTTGCACCAGAAAAAAAAAATGACAAAAAAAACCTCAGCAACTGTTTGCTCACGACTGAGACTTCATCTCAGAAAGGCTGAGCTCTGGGAGGTGGGATCGGCAAATCGTTCCTGAAAATGTTAAGCCTATAATGTTAAACGGCCTGCGTAAGTGAGATGACCTCATTTAGGTGTTTTTCATAAAGCGCCCAGGCGGGTGGCCCATTTTATATCCTCGCCGAAGACGGATTCCGGGCCACCCGGGGACCGGCATCAATCGCCTCGCTTTGCCGGGGATGGAAAATAATGGCGTCGGGGGGGAAACTGTGGCGCGATGTGCGCAGAGAACCCAGTCCGCGCCCCGGCGCGCTTCTCTCGCAAGATTGCCGCTCCCGACGTCGCGTGGCTCGCTCGTTTACCTGGACTCGGGAGTCCCTAATGAATTACGAGCTCCGGTCCAATCATGCTGACAGATGGAGGTGTTCATCGCATTAGATTTAACCTCATTTGCCCAGCAGGGCTCCTGTCATTGATCACAGCTACCTGTTGTCCACGTTCATTTCGCCCTCCCCACCTCAGGAACTCCTGCTGCCGGACTATAGAGAAAGGCATCCTTTTCCCGCGTGCTAAATGATCTTTATTGCTAATGTAACACTAAACCTGGTAACATAAATTAAATCACTGGCCTAATTCCTGCATATATTCTACAGATGGTTACCACTATGCATATGAGCGTCTCCGTCTCCCTACCACCCAACAGCTGAGTTTTTTCTCGATGACTCGCGCTTCTTTTACAATCGATGTTTTGTAAAAGCATGAAAATATAAAAGGGAACTGGCAGCAAATCAAAGTGGGTTTCTGCTGTAGTAGCTGCCATCTTTGGTCGTTGAAGATGTGCAACAGGTGTCTTGTGCTGCTCACACAGTATGTATTACCAATGTGTTCTTTGTACGTTACCGATACATTTCTGAAATGTTGTTGAGGGCCACTGGGAGTCAAAATCAAATATTAGTCTGTCTGGTTAAAATATCCCAGGATCCCATGCTGTTTAATGTCACAGCCTCAAGATGACTACATGTTATATGGAAGCTGTGGTTTCCAAAAGGTAGCATGTCGGTATTGTGTCTTATTGATTGATTAATGCTTTTGTCTTTTAATCTCAAAATTGAGTGTCTCTATCAAAATACATATTGGATTAAAGCTAAAACCTCATTACAATTGCCACTGTCTCTAATTTCAGCCAAATTGGGAACATGATGAACAATACTAGTGATCATCGTGTGACGGCCAGTGATTTATAGAGACCAACATGTTAGGAGACCGACCTGTTCCTGACTTCTTTTATTACTGAATTGAAATGTGAATGAATAAGTCGAATACATTTTCAAATTTATGTAAGGATGATAGAAAGAACGAAAGGAACAAAGAAAGAAAGAAAATGCATAAAGGCATAAATATGCATGAAGTGTATATGCATCTAAAAATAAAGGCCTGATTATGGGGAAATTTCTTAGCAAACTGACACATGCGTTCCAAAGCCAATACACAACATTAATAACAAAGCAAATGACATGAAGCAGAAAAAAATGATGAGGTCAAAGGATGTTCTGTTGGGCAGATGAGTCAAACAGTTACCCCAGCAACACACCGTATACAACATACACAGACATGCAGTATATATGCAGGTTGGCTGCATGATTAGAACAAAATAAATTAGTGTACTCATTTTTTTTTTCCTGCCAGATCTGCCCATTAATTTGTGTTTTTCATCCCACCCAGTCCATAGGTGGTCAATGAAAAGCCACATGCAGCCTGACACTCATTAGCTGCATTTCAACGCTGACATGCAAAGATAACAAGCAATTTACTGAAATAACCAATTTCCCTTGAAAATAATTGTGAAGAGACATCCCAGACCTACATTCCTTTAATAGAGTGTAGTAAAAGTGTTACGATAATTCTGACATTTTCAAATGCCATAGGTCCACCTTTTCCCTTTGACAGCGCTGTGGCATTATGCTTAAACAATTACCTGATAAAACAGTGTCTTAATGGAACTGCACAGTGAGCTATGCTTTCATAAATGTTCACATTTTGTTTTCCCCAGCAGGGGAACTTGATTCATGTGCTCTCATTACAGGGGGCATCATTGGCCAAGGGGCTGAAAGCTGCAGGTTCTCTTTGGGACAAAATAAAATGGAAAATCATAGCACTGTCAATAAATCAATAAATAAAAAAATAAAATGTCAACAATAATAATCATAATAATCTTAAGAAATAAGAATAAGAAGATTAGGTCAAAAGTAAGAAAAAAAGAATAAAACTGAAATCATTTTTTCAGGAAAGGAGGCGAGCATGAGTGGGAATAGGGGAAACATTGCATTCAGGAAGACTTTTCAGGTATATGTTTACATAAAAAGTACTAGTTTCATTCCACAGTGAAAAATAAAGTAATAATATCAGTAATTAAAATATGCACAATTATTTTTTGGACTAGAATTCTACACTTCTGACTGAAACTTGACAATCAAGCAGAAGCAGAGCGGGGGATCAACTTGGTTGAAGGAAATGATGGAAGTATGCATGTTGCAATTACATTGACATAGGTGGGCATTTCGTGACATTAAAACTATAATCATTTTAAAGAATATATATTTTTTTTAATTAAACTGAAAGCACAAATTCATTACAGTATATTGAATCCAGTGTAGGAGTAGATGTTGTAACTTAAGTGAAACATGTAACACTGCCTGAATGGGAAAAATTCACGTCACTTCATTTCAATCCTACAAAGCATTTTTTTACAAACATCTCGCAGACTATGCCTTTACATCATAGACCATGATCCTGATTTACTTAAATTAAACTTGCAGTGAAAATTGTGGGTTGATGATGCTGGTGCATTCACAGTCTGCCTAAAATGATCGTCTTATGTACTAAGGCTACAGCTACGCAAACAGCAAATGGCACTGCATGCTATTCATTTTGCGTATGAAGCAGAGCTTAAAAAGCGAAGTTCAACAAAAAAACCTGTTTAGTGCATTGAACACAGTAAAATGTCCAGTGTTGATTTAACACTAATTGTATACCTACAATATTTGGCCTCCTGATGACAAGTAATAATAATAATAATAATAATAATAATAATAATAATAATACGTGTAGTCAATTCGGTAGATATTGATTAGAAGTGTACAGAAAGCAGAGCGGACATTTGATTGTTGTAGGATAGCGACTAGCGCACCACTCCACTACAGAGCCTTCCTGTTCTTCCTGTCCTGCTCCATGCTCAGAAATGCATAATTCAGGGTTTTCACATGTCTGTGTTTGGCATTCAGGGTTAGCCAAAGGGCACGGGCTTATCTTGGTACACACGCAGCATGCGACACGTACTAGAGCTGCGAACGGAGCCCTCCCTGAGAGGGAGCGCGGGCTATTGTTCGGGGGGCCGGCGGTGGCCTTCCCGCGGCTTTCATTTTGTTTGTGTTTGATCATGGTTTCGCTTACATTGATTCCGTTACTATAAATGTCGTTGGCATGGCGATGCCATTATATGTGCTGGTATTTAGACAGAAGGAAATTATATTCCATTCATGCACAAGAGAGGAGGGCGCATATAGATTGAACTCAGGCCGCACGGTTCCAAAATAACAGCATATTTTTACATTTTCTTAAGGTCCATGCCACATCCTGGTCACCCCATGCGAGATTCAATGCCGAGCCACATCTCAGTATTTCAGTACTGCAGTCAAAGAAACTGTTTGCATTGAAGTACAAACAAACTGGCTCAATTATTTTCACTCTACATTATTAGACATCCCTTTTCATTCAGGGTAGGTAGCATAGTTTATCATATATATATATATATATATATATATATATATATATATATATATATATACACACACACACACACACACGTCTTGTACATCAGGGAGACTGTAGACTCTATCTTCAACTATAAAAACACCAAGAATGACATGATGTGCACGCTGTGTCCAACCTCTTAATGATAACATAATGTATGATAACATTTTAAATTAAAGGGCTTGAACCCAATCGCTGCTTGTGGCTATGTTTTAGATACTGCGTTCTTCAGGTGGAATAATGGCACTCTTTATTATTAATATCATTAATGTGGGTCTGAAAGCGGAGATCTGAATCAATAGTTACCCCAAGGTTTTTAACAGCTGCTTTGGCGGAGACAGAGAAACCATACATTTTTAAAGGAAATTGTCAGAACTTATCTCTAAAAGATTTGGTACCTACTACCAGTATCTGAGTCTTAACAGCATTCAACATTTTGTATCAACCAAGCCTCTATGTCTTTAAGACAGGCCTCTAATTTGGCTAGCTGACCAACTTCGCCTGGTTTAGAAGATAAAGTTGCATATCATTTAGAACCCTAGCAGCTACATCCTGTGCAAGTTGAAGACTTTTCAGAGCCTTATTAGTGCAACCAGACAATGCAACATTACAGTAATCAAGCCCAGAGGACACAAATGTATTAACATTTTTTTTCCATCCTGAAGTGACAACATCTTCCTTAATTTAGGCATGATCTTCCGGTGGAATAATGGCACTCTTCATTATTAATATTATTAATGTGGGCCTGAAAGGAGTGATCAGGATCAATAGTTACACTAAGGTTTTTAACTGCTTTGGGGGAGACAGCTGTGTATTTAACGAAAACTGTTGGAATTTATCTCTAAGAGATTTGGGACCTACTACCTGTATCTCAGTCTTACCAGAATTCAACAAGAGGAGATTTTGGGTCATTCAAGCCTCTGTGTCTTTAAGACAGGCCTCTAATATAGATATCTGATCAACTTTGCCTGGTTTAAAATGATAAATGATTTTTCTGGTTTGCACGTAAAAGTAAAAGATTCAAGTTGTTTTGCGTTTCAAAGAGGTAGTTTCACAATATCAATAAAGCAGTCACTGTCTAGTGTAGATTCAGTTATCTTTTCTTTAATTCCTATTGTTTTACTGCAAAAGAAATTCAAGGAATCAATTCTGCTACAAGAAGCTGGAATTTGAGGTTTAGTTGCTGCATGATTATTAGTTAGATCACCAACTGTATTTAATAGAAATCAGGGATTATTCAGATTCCCTTGTATACGTTTTGAAAAGTAAGAAGACTTGCACTGGAGAGAGAATGCTTATAGGCACCAAGACTCTCTTTCCAGGCTGGGTGGAATACTTGCAGTGTTGTGGAGCTCCATTTGTATTCCAGTTGACGAGACTTACGTTTAAGAGCTCATATTTGGTCAGTGTACCAAGGGGCAAATCTTTTCTCAATAAATGTTTTACTTCTTAATGGAGAAACTACATCACAGGTTTTACTGTACATAGCACAGTAGCCAATATATCTGCCAGATCATGGATAGATGAGGAGGAAGTTGAAATGTTTCAATCAAAACATTCCAGTAGTGCATCAGTAATGACTGTGATAGTGCGACCTGTGTACATCTTAGGTTCAGATGTTATGGGGTGGGCCAACTGTTGATGCAGTGTTATAAGAAAGTGGTCAGAGAAGAACTGGATTGTGTGGGCGAATTACAACATCACTAATAATAACACCAAACCCTAAGACCAGGTCTAAAATATGGCTGCAATAATGTGTGGGATGGACAACATTTTGAGTAAAGCCAACTGACTCTAAAATATAA
The DNA here is from genome assembly GCF_018555375.3 of Anguilla rostrata. Lineage (NCBI taxonomy): Eukaryota > Metazoa > Chordata > Actinopteri > Anguilliformes > Anguillidae > Anguilla > Anguilla rostrata. The sequence goes on along the minus strand of NC_057938.1, from coordinate 15,496,123 downwards.
ACTGACTCATGAATGCAGATGTAAGAAGATCATCTGCATTTTTAAAGTGCAGGTTAAAATCGCCTGACATTACCCCTTTATTGTAGCTTATAACCACAGTAAGTGAGAAAGACATTCTGCAAAGTCATGAACAAAGTATGAGCCAGGAGGGATATAAGCTCAGAATAAAATGCAGTGCCTGTTGAAATACTAGTGACTAGTATTTCAAATGAATCAATTTTATACTCTGATTTTGGAATTGTGTGAATTATGTAATTCTAAATTATAGCAATACCACCCTCTCTTTGAAAAAAAAGCAAACAAAAAAAAACAAAAAACAGGGGGTTTGACTATATATGAAACCAGGCGGTTATACCTTGTTTAAACAAAAGTTCTCATCTACTTTACGCCATGTTAAAGATTACTGTCTTTAATATGTCAAGACAGTAATCAGAAATTAGTTCATTCATAAGAGCTACATTAGAGTTAAGAGATCTTGTTTAGTAATACAAAATTTCAGAATAGTGTTATTTCTGGAATTATTGGCGGTATGATTTTAGATTTAAAATTTGGAATACAGGAAACAACATAAGGAAAAATATTTATATCTCCTACATTTATTGTTGAAATGCACACGTTTAATTATCTGTTCTCACTATTCTATAATTTGTGGAGGTGTTTTCTCCTAAATGAGTAATAGACTAAAAGTAGACAACCTCAAGAGAGCACAATAATGAAAGTAACATGTTTATTCAACTTAATTAAACCTTATATTTACTCTGATGTTGAAATGTGTGAATTAAATACATCACAAACATTTTTGTTTTTATACACATAACTAAACATAGTAAATGTGTAATAAATGTTTTACACAGAGCGTGAGGTGCAGATGAGGCATGCCATTTGAACAAGGTTGAAGATGAGCTACTCGACACTTCTACCCATCCACATCTCTACCTATCCAAACCTTCTGCTGACACATATGGAATCTATCAAACCTATCAAAACCTATTTATTTACATTGTCTGAGAGTATGACAGAGTGAAAGACTTTTGATTTTAAAAAAAAAATTTGAAAAATTTGATTAAGCAGCCAATGTAACCTGTGCAACATGCTGCACAAGTATAAATGCTCTGTCCGATTGCAAATGCTGCACACAATGCAAATTACTCATACTAGAACAGCCTTCATCATAGTCAAAAGACTATGAAAGCGCTCAGTTTGCAACTAGTGCTTGCACACACCACACAGATGATGATTGGTTGTCTGGTGATGAGATCACTTTGGTAGACAGCTCTGGCAACTGTTAGACATAACCATAGCAACATGTTATAATGGCTGATTCACAAAACCGATAGCCAGCGTTTATCAGGAAAATGTCATCGTTGCAAGAAGTTACATCTAGGTATTTTGTGGTCATGGATACACTATTTATTTGGTGTGTAAATATGAGTGTGAGGTAGTTGTGTATTATATTGCATTATTTGTCTGGTTAGCTCTGTCTTGCATTATTCTGGGTAACTGAAAAAGTAATACAGCTAATGTTGCATTACTCTTAAAGCCTAAGCTAATTGCTTTCTGTAGAACTATAACTATAACAAAATTACATGGCCTGCGCAACCTGTGCAACAAACTGCACTAGTATAACTGATCTACCCATTCGCGAGGGCTGCAAACAACACAAAAAACTGTAGAGTTAGAGAAACAAAGACTTGTGCAGATGAAACAAGTATTAATTGGTACCAAAGTGGGAAAGTGTGGAAAAAGAAAGGAAGTGGTCATGATCCAAAGCATGCCACCTAATCTGTGAAACATACTGAAGACAGTGTTGTGGCTTGGGCATTTATGGCTGCCCCTGGAACTGGCTCACTTGTATTTATTGTTGATGTGACTACTGATGGCAGCAGCAGGAAGATTTCTGAAATCTACAGAAACATCTTATCTGCTTAGATGCAGCCAAATTCCTCAAAAGTCACTGGTCAGTGCTTCACCTAGCAGCAGGACAAGGAGCCCAAACATGCTGCTAAAGCAACCAAAAAATTGCCAGAGGGGTGGCATGTTCTTGACTGGCTAAGTCAAATCACCTGGCCTGAATCCAGTTGAACATGAATTTCACTTAGTGAAGAAAGAAAAAGCAGGAACTCAAGATGGGTGCAAAACAGGCCTGACAGAGCATCACCAGGGAACATACCCAGCATCTGGTGATGTCTGTGGGTCACAGAATTCAGGCAGCCATCAAATGCAAACGATTTACGATAATAAAATATATACGATGACTTTTTAAAAGATTATGTTGATTTGTCCAATTGCCTTTGGTCCCCTAAAAAGGGGGTGTATGCATAAAATGGACTGTATTTCCTACACAGTTCACCAAATATGGATTTACATCACACATTATAGATACCCTCTAATTAAAGCCGACAGTCTACACCTCATATTACATTTTTTCATTTCAAATCCAATGTGCTGAAGTACAGAGGCAAAAAAAGACGTGTGACTGTCCAAATGCTTACGGACTGCTCTGTATATCTGTCTATATATGGACTATATATGGATAATGCTATGCAGGGATTTAAGGGAGGTGCATCGCTCAAGGGCACGATGACAGCCACCCACCGGGGAATTGAACCCGCAACCTTTTAAAGCCCTGTACCAGAGGACCAATCGTTTTGGGCGATGCTAATGATCGGCTGAAAGCACAGGAGCGCAAAGGAAGGCAGGGGAACGAGAGCGATGACTCAGAGGCGGTTCGTAGGAACGCGCCGGTAACGAGCATCTCCGCATAGACCAGAACAACGCACGGCCATGTTTGGGTTTGATGTCACCCTGATAATCAGCAGGCAGGCATAAATTGTGATGCCAGAGAGAGCTGTAGGGGTGGCTGGGTATTTTTTTTTTAATGTGCTTCAGCTCCTAATTGCCGCTGTCATCAAAATGAGGTGCAGTCACCTCACCAACGCAGTACGATTTTCAGAATTAACTCAACTCTACCTGAGCTTAGAGAAATGTACTCTGACAGAATGAAATGTACTCCATCAGAGTAGATTTAATATTGAACATTTGGCTGTTCCAAGGATACTTGCTGAAAAGTACAGTAATTCTAAAAGATTCTGTAACTCCATAAATCTCTGAGAACAGAATAGCCCCCTCTCTGCACAGAGCCCATAAATGTGCTGCAGTTACATAGTAAATGCTGTTCCTGACTGTTCTGACCCTCTGGAATTATGTGAGTGTTTGAGAAGACTTCAGACAAAACTTTGTTCTTCTCTTTGAAAAAAACAAAAAACAAAACAAAAAACAGAGCTGAAGCTATTTTTCAAGCAACATTTGTCTTTAACTACTTAACTAACTCCCTATTAAAGTTAACAAGTGCCAAAATTAACTCACTAAACTGTGAAGAAAACAAAGTACTCTGTTTAATTAGGAGGTAAGTTTAAGAACAAATATTGATTAAATGCAGGCCTATGAACATTTTTCAGCTTGATAACTGCACAACTAATTTAATGCTTATATAAGAGAGACCTTCAGGTTCACATCGCATAAGTTATAAATGAATACACATCTCCACTCAAATGTATCTTAATAACATGATAAAATACTTGCAGCAAAGCATTCCAGAGGGCAATAACAACAGTGAATGACAGAATATAAGTTTCAATAGGCCTGCTATTCATTTTATATGTTTCAGGGAGCCAGTAGATTTCTCCCAGGCAAACTCACAAACACAGAGAAAACTAGATAAAATGCCCTTCTCCTCCAGGAAGTTGTGGCATGCAAAGGAAATGAAGGAAGGCTGTTAAAGTTGATGTCATCGTTCTGAGGGCACTGTAACCACTGCCATAACAAAAGAAAACACACCTAAGATGTTTCAACTGTTTTCACCAATTACATCTCTGCAGCTGATGTTAGGACCCACAGTGTAAATATACAAGAAGAGACATTTTCAAATTTGGCCTCCAGCCCCATTCTGCTTAGCTGCAGTGCGCCATGGGCTTCATTGTTGGATATAGCCAAGCTTTTTGTATTGTCTGCTCTGGGGGTATATTTGTTATTTTGAATATATTTGTAAAGAAAGTATAAAAGGCCTGGATTCAATCGACTGCAAGCACAGTTTAGGTGAACACCAAAATTAACCCGCCAAACATTTTTTTTATTTTGCCAAATTTTATGCTTTCCCCCGCATTTCTCTTAATTTTAATTGCCCAGTCATATTCACCATCCTCTCTCATTGCTGCAGCCTCTCTGATATCAATTTTGTACAGCACAGAAAAGCACATGCTCTCCTCCAAAACATTTTGATGCCAGGCCATTGCTTCTTTTCACACCGCTTTAAAACATTGGGGTTTGTGCAGACATGAGTCGTAGGAGGACAGTTCACATGCAAGTTTGTCATGTGGGCTGCAGGTACCCTATTGAGCAACAGGGGTTGCTGATGATGGGTTATATATATAGTTATCCTAGCTAGATGAATTCCTTACATTCTCTTTTAAGAAGACAAATGTTTGACTGTCAGAAGTCAGTTAAAGACAACATTTGATTGAATCCAGGCCAAATATGCTGCTAAGATTAAGTTAGATGAAACAGCATTGTAGATATTCAGTTCAGTGACTGCCCACAGATGACACACCATGGGTCGGAACACTGGTGTACTGTCTCCTCACAGCAAGAAGGTACCATGTTTGAATCCTGGCTGGCCTCACTCAGTGTAGGCTGGGATAGGCTCCAGGCCCCCTGCAACCCAGACCACAAAGCAAAGCAGCATAGATAATAAATGGATGGATGGATGGAAGGATGGAATTTCACCATGCTTTGTTTATTTTCACCTCACAAACACCTATTCTTTTTTCAGTATGTCACATGAACTTGGTAATTTCGTAGTTGGAGGAGCCAACCTTTTGTTACAGTGTGGGTGTTTTATCATGCATTGTGTTATTGCAAAGCATTTTGAACTTGTGACCTGAAAATCCTCAACAAATTATTATTATTATTATTATTATTATTGTAAAACAATCAATCCATAATGTGTGAAAGCCTGTGCAAACCTGAAGAATGTTATTGTGACCACAGTCTTTGAAATCACTGCTTATTATGTACAATGTTAGTTGTAGCAATGCACTAATATGTCGCCTGCTCTACAAAATTGGTACTCGTGGTTGTGTCAGTTTGCATGGTAATGACATGTGTTTCATGCCAAACATCTTAGGGGACTTCATTAAAAGCTGCAATGCATCAATGAGAGATGTGCTGCATGCATTCTGCACCGTTCGATAGATTGTATAAGAGATCACGTAGACGGATGAGTGCACACACTGTAACAACATAAGTGAATACTGAAACCAATTAATATTTATGATTTTCTTTTTCAAAAGAATATATGATCTTAACCTTAACCTTACCCCTTGAATTAATATACATTTCCCAATGTGACAGATGTGTAGAAAAACACATTTTGACAGACAAACAGGCAGGCAAGCAGACACAGACAGACAGATAGATAGACTTGAATACGAAAAATGCAATTAAATAATTTACAAATGGAACCAACAGGTTTTTTTTTAAATACACAGCAGTATGGTGCACGCAACTGTGATAATAGCCATATTGCACGTGGAATGACAAAACAACAAGACAAGACGACTTCACATATTTCCAGGTCGCTCTAATAGAGGCTCCCATATGGTCATGGGAACTTGAATGTGGATTAGGTCATTTCCTCCCAGCCCCAAAGGCAGGACACATGATGCGCCGCATCCTTGGAACGGTGTGTTGACATTAGCGTTCCATATGGTCGTGTCAGACACGCGCTTTGGAAAACAGCTCTCCCAAGAGCATCCCTGCTGCTCGCTTATCGCCCCGCTGCACTTGGACCGGCTGATTAATTGTTCTAATTTTCCTCCCTATATCACATTAATTAACAATGCAGCTGTTTCAAGGAGTCATGAATCATAAATTAAGTCTTCTGCGTGGCAATTTCGCCGACTGACTGCACGGTAGGATCGTGTTCACCAGCACGCATCTTGACAAAAACACGCACTCGGCCGCCTCGATAACATCGACGCGCTCCTTCGGAGGACGGGGTTTTAAAAAAATAAATAAATAAATAAGTGAATAAATGAACGAATGCATAAATCTCATCATGCAAATTGGTCTCTGTCGGGTCCACTGCCGTGAATTTTGACTGTGGATTACTTGCCGGATTCGGCGGAAATTGTTAGTAAAAAGGGGGCCCCTTCCTGGGTCTCTGACACCGGTGAGGGAATTTGGACGGCGTTAATAAGGTGTGCTTGATCTCCGGCGGAGCACGCCTGCTAATGCCTGAGTCTCAGGGAGAGAGGGGGGATCACGCGGCCTTGCTTCGTTTCCATTACCCGAGGCTGGGGAAAGCGCAGGAATCAACTCAGATCTGATTTGTATTTCTCTTAATTCTCGTGTATTTCAGTAAACGCTGCTGACTGCAATGCAGTGGACCGGAGTAAAAAAAAAAAAAAAAAAAAAGTTAGCAAAGCAGAGTGTAAACTTCAGCAGCATCGATTTTGTCGTGGGCAGGGGATTTATATGCCGTGATGACTGCTCTCGTGAAGCCGGGATGACTCACGAATGCAGATCGGCTCCGATTCCATGACAAAGATCTGTCACTGCTCTCCTCAACATTTCCAGGGGAGAAAAAAAAAGGATGTTTGAAAGGGCAATAGAGGGAAATTCGTCTGATAAATCAAGGTAACTTACATGTATTCCGGCTCTTTTTTTGCATTTAATTTCCTTTAGCGCTGTTTCGTCTCCCTTCTCCCTCCCCAGGGACAGGAGGCGATTGATAGCCTAATCCGATGACTGTATTATGTTGCGGCTTGTCTTGGACCACGGCCCTATCATTAGCAGTTGGCCTATGGTTAAATTCGCAGCTTGCAGCATGCTGCGCCCTCCTGAGATTTAGAGGTCCGGCCTTTAGAAAATATTTAACATAAAATTGAAATCTTGACAGCACTCGACGAACCCCGAGCCCTCTGTGAGTCTGTTTTAATTAATCAGACTTACTGTACCGTGAGAGTCGAGTCTGGCATCTGTTAAGCCTGAGACGCACCATGCAATGCAGCCCCCTGATAACGGTGCTGGTTCACGTGTAGTTTTTTTATTGACAAAATTTGCTACTAATATGATTGTTTCTGTCGAAACCAAACATTTATTTATCGTTTTATTTTTTCTTTAAATTTGTATGGTAAATACCATTCGCTGCAATGTCCGTGAGTAAAAAATTCAAGAACAGTGAAATCTTACTGTAACAGTTATTGACCCGGTTGTGTGCAAAGTAATTACAAGGACCCCACTAGCATTGATGAAGTGATCAAATTTTTCTTTGCTGTCCATCTGTCTTGCAAGCCAAGTCCACCTTAAGTAACTCAATTAACCAATGAAAAATGATAATTCAAGAATGTAATCTGCCTGTAGCTGTTTACTGCAGGAGCACAACCACAAAACAGATATCATGGAAGGCCATGGGAGAATAATAGACTCCATGGCAACAAGACACAGGCACCGAATCAGGAACGAAAAATGCATGCATTGAACACAGAGGAAAAGGATTCTCTGAGTTGTTGTGTCAATCCAGCCCATTTCCACAGTAAGTGTTAAGAGAAAATAACGACAAAAAAAAAATGGTGTCCAGTTCATTATTGACGATGATAATTGTAACCACATGTCAGTTAAAAAACATAATTTAAGGAACTTAATTTACAACTCAGCGGTAGTTGGACAGGTACAGCCTACTCCCAGTTGTTTGTTTCTGAATGTTGAAAACCGCACGGTGTTACAAGCTTGGCATGGATGACTGAAACAGCTGGCTATGAATTCAAATGCTGTGAACTTGCTTCTAGGACAGAGGAAATGTATCTTCACTCTGTAATGTTTACATTATATCTCAAATGAAGGCTGCTGTGTAGCATATAAATATGAAAATCTAAAAAAAAACTGAAAATGTTTTGGGGTCTCGTGGACGCTCTTCAGATGATAATGACTCACAAAAAGATGGGATCACTGGGGAGGGGTGATTTTTTTCTCTGAAAATTATATGCTGTTTACAGTAATTCCTTGTGCAAATTCATATTGCTTGCCTTCCCAGAAATTCTGAATAGCATGCATGCTAGGCAAATTGGTGTTTGCAGAGTGATTTCAAAATTACTACCAAGCACCCATTGAACTGTGTCTAGCAGGTCTTCTATCATGGAATATCCATCCTCTTGGTGCCTATAGAGTGGAAACCCCCAGTCCACTAAATAAATAAATTCATTTATCAATCCCATTAGCCACAATGCACATTCTGCATTTTGAAGGCCTTGTTGTAACATGAATTTCATTCTAGTAGACGTAGCTGCTCCACCATGTCCATTTAACAGTATTAACTGATTTAACAAAACATAAGCCAGCCTTTATTTATAAACACCCGACGCAGAGTGATGTGTGTTTGTAGAAACGCACACACACACACACACACACACACACACACGCATAAATAAACGCACCCAGTAGCCACTTTATTTATTAGGTGCACCCACTCATTCATGCAAGTAGCCTGCTGCCCAAACAGTGAATCATGATGCTGCATCTATATAAAGCATGGGGACATTGTGAAGGGGTTTAGTTGTTGTTCGATGAAACATTAGAAACTGGCAACAAGCATGATCTAAGTGACTTTGACCATGGTATGATTCTTGGTGCCAAACATGGTAGTTTCATCATCTCAGAAACAGCAGCCTCCTGGGATTTGCAAGCACTAGTCTCTAGAGTATACAGTGAATCGTGCGATAAACAGAAAACATTCAGTGAGTGGCAGTTCTGCGGGCAAAAACACCTTGTTAATGGGAGAGGTCAGAGGAGAATGGACAGGCTCATTCAAGCTAACCGAAAGGCCACAAATGCCCAAATAACAGCTGTTTACAACAGTGGTGTGCAGAAGGGCATCTCTGAAAGCACAAAGCATCAAACCTAACAGATTGGCTACAGCAGCAGTGGACCACGCCAGGTTCCATTTCTGTCAACTAAGAACAAGAAGATGTGGCTACAGTGGCCATGTGATCACCAAAACTGCATGGCTGAATACTGGAAAAACGTTGCCTGGTCTTATGAATGTTGATTTCCGCTGCAACATGCAGATGGTTGGGTCAGAATTTGGCATGAACAGCATGCATCCATGGATCCATCCTGCTTTCATGTCAACTGCTGCTTGTGGTATTACGGTGTAGGGAATGTTTACTTGGCACACATTAGGCCCCTGAACCCCTTCGTGCAAGCCCCACTAGTGGCCAGGACACAGGCTCAGATTACTCAACTCAGACGTTCAGCGCTCCTGCAACCAAACTTTGAGTGGAAACAAGAAACTCTATGGTCTACCTTTATTAGTAGATGATACAGGACAACTACGCCAAATACACAGTTTCTAAGTGCCATCAGTGTCATGTAATTTGTCCATTTAACAAGGAAACTGCCCAGTCTCATCTGCAACTAGTGTTACACACTGGACAGTAGCATCTGTCTGGGAGATTAAAATATCCTTTCATCACCAAAGATTAGTATTCCATCATAGAAACAAGATAAAGGCAACAGTAGCCTGAAGTTATACCAATACATTGGTGAAAATTGCTGCTCACTGAATAACAAAATAAACAATAGGAATTCTTACCGGACCAAATTGCAACACTGATTTTAGTGCAGATTTCTCTGTTGACTCATTAGCAAGCTAGCTAACATGAAACTCAGTCAAAATGCCGAAAGCAAAACTGTCTAAAGTCTGGTTATATTTTACCTGGAGGGACTCAAACAGTGGGATGTGCCTTTGCAATAAAAAGGACGTTTTTTTAATCGTTGATCTTTCAAGAAGGTAGACACCAGTTTTCCGTTTGGAAGAGTGTTGTTTTAGCAGGGGTATCATCAAAATGTGAACAATATCCATCCCTAGTCATGAAACAATATCATGTGGGGTGTGCATGCAAAATGATAAGGAATGAATTTCATTAATGAGCTTCCCGCAAAGATTATTCAGCTGTATTTTGGCAAATATTAGTTAGCAATCAAGCTAGCTTTCACTCAAACCAAAGATGGTGACTGCATAGTTAAAAACGCGTGCACTTCCTTATTTGTCCATTTTGTGTGTGTATCCGATGTTGTTATTGGGGCTGATGTAGCTAAATGCTAAATCTACTATTTTGGAGTTGAATGAATGAATGAACGAGTGAATGAATGGATGAATGAAACATTGCATTTTTATTGCACTTTTCCAGATACTCAAGTTTTTTTTTTTTACAGTGATGAGGGGGAAACTACCACCAATGTGTACCATCCATTGCTGACATAGAACAGTGAGATTAGTTCATACATATGGCAGTTTTCTTCTTCTTTCTTCGTGTTGATTAAAAGAACATTTTTTCACACACTGTGGAAAAAAATAATACACCAAGAATGAATAAATGGAAATCTGACAAACACATTTCCTTTGGCTCACTTTGTCATTACTGCAAGCCAGAGCCACATTGGTTGTGCTTCTGTCTGTGGGTCTGCAGCAAAGTGACTAATGCACCTTGATTCTGTCATTAATTAACCGGCATTAATTCACCATTCACCCTGACTCAAGAATTAAAATGATTAAATTTTAAACCCAAGATTAAAATGTGACTTTTTTCCGCAGTCTTTGGCCTAGATTCAATCAATATTTTTTTCCTTATACTCAACATTAAAGGGCAGACTTAGCTTTTTTTCCTAACAACCACAGTTTGGGGAGTTCCACAATTACTATAATTGTGCATATTTTAAAAAAGCACTTTAATTTATTCGGAAGACAAAGTTAAGGGAAAATGTTGATGAAATCCAGCATGAACTGCTTTCACTTGAGGTTGAATCACTGATCTCTATCAAAATGTGTTGTGGGTTGAAGCTGAAAAACACTGTCTGATTCAAAAGTTCTTTGAAGGTTTTAGTATAAATGTGTACAAACCATTAAATACGCATTTTCTGTGGTGTATACATCTTTAGATAGGGCTTTTCATCAAATTAAGCGATGTCGTTTTTAAATGTTAACTTTTAACTTTTTTCTTGGGGACCAGTTTCCGAAATGGTGAAAACAGGCAAAACATTCTCCGCATACGACTTGTAAAAATACAGTATATGATAATTATGTTCTGTACACATGTGCGAACAATGTAGATTCATTTTCCTGAGATATACTTACTGAAGCTCTGACCTATGCATCTGTCACTAGTGGGAGGTATGCAGACGCAAACTTAAATATAGTCACACCTTTTCACTTTTTGATGCGTGAGAATAATGCTTTTTTCATTTCATCGATCTAAGGAGTCAAAAGTATGTCCATGGGGGTGTTTCATTTGGCCTCTGTGCCACCACCTGAATAGTCTTGGCTTGGTGAATACAAGTGGAGGGGGCTTATCTCAACAGTTTTTAGCAGCTGTGATCAGGTCATTGGTTTGCCTTGCAGTGCTATAGGAAGTGAGACATGCCATCTCTTTGAATGAGAAACAGCAATTCAAATTAAAACCTTCTGCCTGCGTGGTTTAGTTCAGTTAAAAGACATGAACATAAACAAGTAGAATACCACTTTAGGTAATGATTTAACCATGGACACTGGCAGTCATTTAACTTAAAAAAGAGATTTACAGGAATGCAACACGTAATAATTTATTGTTAAATTTTATTAGAAACTGTTATGTAAGTAACTGTATTCTGAAAAATGTATCACAAATCTTAAATTTATTAAATGATGCCAGTAACAATATTCCACATCACTTAGATCTGTGTGGTCTGCTTGTGTAAGAATTAATATCATTGGACTGATATAATATCATTAAATTGTAATATGTGATGTTACATAAAGCTGATTCAACCTCATACATCCAAAATGGAATGTTTTGCTTAAGATGACACAGCTTCATCAATGCTTATGCCAGAAAGAAGCATCAAATGCGGAAGCATTCTGGAATAAATTTGCAAGAATTAAACATCAAGCACCATGTTTAGTGTACACAGTAAAATGGTCAGTGTTAAATCAACTCTTACCGAGTGTATTTTACTCTGATAGAGTGCATGTGATCCCTATTGGTCTCATATAAACTCTGTTAGAGTTGAATTAACACTGTCCAATATTTCCTTGTTATAAACATGTAATAAAATTTTAGTAATATAATTTAGAACAAAGGTCACTATGCACACACTATTTTGGAATTGTGTAATCATAGTAGTCCCCTTTTAACAAAAGCATTACAGGCAAGTGGAATCTTCTGAAGAAATGTGCTACTTTTTTGTCTTTTCTGACAAAGTTGCCCAACAGTGAGCTTCCTTCTTCTTTTAACGTGGACAGTAAATCAAAGCGTTGTGGCCTAAGCCTTAGATTGCAGAGTTTAAAAGCAAATGCTAAAACATGCATGGGATCAAACTTGCCATTGTGGGGTGGAAATCTCCAGAAAACACTGTCAGCCGTAATATCCCCCGATGGAGAGCGTGGGTTTTATGCTCGGAGGACATAAATCATTTTATGATTTGAAGAAGCAAGTGCAAGCAGCCGTGGCCCCTGTAACCCAAACCTCAATCAGCATCCCCCCCGGTATCCTTAGCAGCCTGCTGATCAATACCTGACCGTGTCCCGGGACGCTTTCACGGTGTGTATTCAGTCTGGGCTGCTGAGAGACATCGGCCTGGTTGGCAGCCATAACTCGCCGGTGAAACCTGCGACAGTGATGGGGGTTTTGCTTACATAAAATACTGCTGCAATAGTCTGTATATTAATTTTTAATGCGCGGTGCATTCCTTGCCCAGGCTGTAACACAGTCAACATTACATCAGCTGAGTGAGGGAAGAAATGGCCCGTAAGGGGGAAGGAAGATGGATGCGCGCTTTCACGTGCGCGCATGCACCCGTGCACGCTCGCGTACGTGCACACAAGAAAACATAATTAGAGTCAAAAGACAGAAATGTCATAAATTGCATTTACTGCACAGCAGCAATGCTGTAACAATACAGACCTCTTAAGCAGCAGCAGGAATTGAGGCCAATGCTGGAGAGAACATTATTCACTGAAAAGGCTATAACAAATCAGTAAGGTATACCATATATATTGTAAAAGAGGATTTTCTAGAATGTTCAATATTTACATTTTTGTATCATATGTAATGGTTTATATATACATATATACATATAGAAACAATTTATTTACATCCCCCTATTTGGTGTTTTTGTCAATGCATTTCATACAGCTTGTCATTGTTAGCAACAAGCTGTTGTATTGTAACATGATGATGCTCTTGTTTATACAGTATATTTGTAAAGACCCAAACTATGAAAAAGAGTGCTTCACATTGTGACAACATGTTTTTGCAAACAACTAATTGTGACAATTTGCAAACACAATATTATGGTCCAAATGCAACTATACATTGTTTTTAAATTATATGCCCACAAGATAACTAAAAAAGGTTCATTTGTTTCATAGAACTGTCTAAATCGCCATAATTTTCATGAATATGACAAAACCATACCCTTAATAACACCATCAACACAGTTATGGTGGCTCATTATACTGCAATAAAACGCAATGGAAATTTGTGAGTTCTGCTCTCATCGTATTGCAGAGTCTCTAAATTCTTCTCAATGGTTGGCAGAGTTGGCAGTGGACAGCCATAGTTCATGATACATGTGTGAACTGCTTTGAGACCCATACCCAGCACTGTTCTATCTTTTTAAGCCTGTAATGCTGCATGATGGGATATATGCTCCCCAAGCTTACATGGGGGCACGCTCCCATAATGTATTAACACTAATTCAGCTGTACACATTATACCAAACCTGTTTCAGCAGCGCCATAATCCTGATGATTCCTAGGTCCCTATCTATAGTGAAATGTTGAGCCTACCTTTAGCCTCTTGAATTCATTTAGCTTGCGCATAAATTCAAGTGAGAAACCAAGGGGTTTGGGTGGAACTAGAACCGGGGGAATCTCTGCTGCACAAAGACTACCTACTCCACATGCCTCCCTATTTCATACTGTTTTATACCATTTATAGTGAAACTTTAATATTTCATAACTTTCATACAATTCAATGGCATGATTCTAAAATGTTGTTTTCTTTCTTTTGTGAAACAAAGAAGCAAGGCCCAGCCAGTGCTTTCACACACAATCTGCTCCATCTGTGCTGGCTGCTGGAGGCACTGAACAAAGCGACGCTTCATAGGCTGAATGTTAGCGGAGATATTCTAGCGTGGCCGGTGTGCTTTACACCCTGAGTGTTCTCAGCTTCAGTCTGGCCCTGAGTCTGGACTCCACCGAATCTTATGAGGACGGTCGCTCCTGAGGGGCATTTGTATGAAACTGATCTGAGACACTCAAAACCTGAGGGAAGAGTGTCATGTTAATGATACATTTGGCCCAATTGACAATCACATAAAATGTGTTGACTTATATTAATTGTCTCGAGGAGATGACTCATATGATCAAATTGATGGTGGTCAAATTTCAAAGTGCATATTATATTATTCTGTTCCCGACTCCTGGGATTCTGGAGCAAAGAAACCAATGAGTTGCCATGTGTGGTTATCTTTTCTCGACCAGTCACATGCCAAGGGTGAGCATACTGAATTTGCTTACAGTCCCACATTGAAAATATTCCCCTCAGAGTACAAAGCAAAGAAGTATTTCCATCCTTTACTTTGTTTACAGTTGAAGAACAGAAAAAAAGGAATAAAACAAATAATCAAGTCACTAGTCAGTACACTAGTGGGGCTTGTTGTGAGACTCCAAGCTAAACACTTTATTTGTTATATCCATTGGAGTCACGTGTTTACAAGGCAAAATTTGAAATGCTCGGCACGTCTAACTAAACACTACGTCACCCCACCTTCTTCCTCACGCACCTCACCTCTTCCTCAGCAAATAATTACATAAGAAACCCGTTGCTTCTGCTCATGGCCTTGGCTGTATCTACACTGTTGCTGACAGTGTGGGTCAGTGTGGCCAAGTGGATTTTGACAGCTCTTCAGGCCCGGTGACAGATGTTCTGCGGCAGCTCTGGAGCCCGTTCAAACGGGTCGGTTAACGAAACTCTGTGATAAACTAATCCCGTGAACCTGTGCACCAGGCAGACCGGGGGAGCCAAATGCGACCAATCTGTCAGCACAGCAGCGAGAGGGGAGCCCGGCAAGGGCTTTATCTACGCAGCTTATTATGAAACTTATTAGATCACGGCAAAGCACGGTGCCAGGAGGATTTATATTTTATTAGTTTGCTTTCCACTTTGTAGCTGCTTACTATGATCACAGTGGGCTTTTTGTGCCCCTCTCGATACACAGCTGAGACCTGCGTATGCTAAGAAGAATGCCTGCTGAAGCCTAGTTCTCTGCAGGTAAGCTGAGGCATCTTACAGAGCCATTCAATCCTACTCTGTTGCAGACCATTCAATAGTACTGCATTACTGTTGCCAATTCTTTTTCAGGCTGCTCAGTCCAGCCTCACTGTCAGCTATTTATGGCTTTTGCATTTTGATTGTTCAGTTCAACTGCATCACATGCTACTCAATCCATGCACACTATGGCGCATTCAGTTGCACCTGTAACATTTGCAGCAATGTGTTCAGTCCTTTATGCAATAAGTAATGAATCTTTTAATTAGTTTGGATGAACTTCAAAAAGGCTTCAGCACCCCATTTAAAGTTAATCTGCTTAAACATTATAAATAAATAAATACTTCATGGAGCACTGGTTCGTTTATTTTACAAACCTTGGATTAATTTTTCCATGTTTCCTAGAATGCAGCTCTAAATATGTGTTATAATTTAAAGTAGTACTATGGGAATCAACAGGATGCTTTAAAAATATCACTCTCCTCTATATTAAGACAAACGTAATTGTTACAGAAAGCCAAATGCACCATGACACAAGTGCAGAGTGTGCACTTCAGCTTAACACATACTGCTTGCGTACTACCATTCGCTGCGTTGCGATCCCTGTGTGTGTCCTCTAAAAGCATCTTTCAATGCGGCCTGAAAGCCAAGTACAGTTCTGTTGAAACATCAATTTGTAGCTTTGGTCCACCTCCCGTCGTTCCGGCACTCCGACGAGGGCTTCTTCCTTCCCTCTTTCTGCCCGCACTGCTTCTCTGAGGAAGATGGGCTATAATTTTTTTTTCTTTCCAAATATATCCGGTAACTTGTGGTACATATCTCCTCAAGGAATGGGGTTTGCTCTCCTGGGTAAAGAGGTGAGATTTACAAGGTCTAAGTACAAAATGTAGCTTGGAGGTCATTTTCACAGAGGTCTTGCTGTAATGTCTCCCTACAAAAACCATGTTTTTTTTTTTTGGGGGGGGGGGGGGGAAACTATAGCTAATCTGTGAACTGGGGAAAAAAAAACACATCAGGACCTCTGGGGCCATCGCAGCAAGGTGTGATGGCCATCCTCAAAATCTCAGCTATTTACTGGGGCTGCGATTTGAAAATTGTCCATCTTTTCTAGGACGGCAATGCACTGACGTGAAAAACACACCCTTGCTTAAACAACATATGCCGAACGTATTTGAGAGGCGAGGAAGGGGATGAGAGGTTATTCCTCTGCAGAGAATACATTTAATTCCCAGGATTTTCAGAACGCGTTCAATTTATGTGTGTGGGTATCTCCAGCAAATGTCGTCCGTAGCAATTTGCCTTGATTTATTCAAGACTTTAACAGGATGGCAAACAAGCCTGGGTAGCAGGATTCAACATTTAAAACATCCAACAATGAGACACAAAGGGAGCTTTAGTGTCCTTACTCCAAAGAGAGGTGCTGTGGTACTGTTTCTTTATACTGTAAGTTTAATGGTAGAGCCATTAAAAATAATTCAGCTCCGTTAAAAGTGATTCAACAATGCGCTACACCAAAATCACAGCTACATGTATTGCTACAGCAACCCTGGTTTAATCCTTTGGTGCCATTATGCTCAGATTTAAACCTACCAGGTGGGACAGCATGATATCGGTTTAATAATACGGCTGACCATTGAACTTCAAAAGTACATCTTGTGTCTGTGCTGACATTTTCAGCCAAGTTTAACCTTGAAGTGGAGGTATGGTTTTTTACTTCAGGGGGGTAATTGAATACCAGTTTTAAAAAATGTTTGAAACTGCAGAAAGCAACGTGGCATAACGAGTTTGCTTTGGAAGATTCACATCTGACCACAGAGGTGGAAAAAGCTTAAAACTGCTGCTGATCACCACTGCTGATATTACAGCACCAGACTATTCAGAACGTTTCGATGTTCCTCCATCTCTGATTATTTTCACAGGACTTGTCAAAGATAATAGAAAGAGTATTCCCATTCTAAAACAATAAGAAAGAAGCATGTTTACAAAGTGTGAATTTCTTCTGTTGCATCTCTACCACTTGCTCCTGCACTATTGCAACATCATGAATACTACCAACAATTCAAAAGATAGAATAGCTTTTAATTCTGCTACTAAGGATAAAATACAACTGTTGTTGTATGTCGACTACAACATCTATGACATCAAATGAATTAAATGTAGTCTTGTAATTGCGCTATTAGCAGGTCTTTTGGATGACAATGGTACATTCTTTGATATAACAGTCAAATTTTTATTAACAATATGTTGTCCATGTAGTAGATTAGGGAAATGTGACCACCAATATTATCCTTAACAAAGCAGGTAACATACACAGCTGAGATGACATGGGATCTGTGGAGGGAGAATCACAGAGTGTCTGAGGGAGAGAGGTCAGTGTGTTTGTCAGGCAGCACAGTGAATCATCCACTCAGAGGGGTTTAATATGGTCCCGCTCAGGGCAGCTGGCGAGACGAGCAGGGATTCCGGGGAGATGAAACCGGCTTGGATGCCCCCCCCCCCCCAACCACATCCGCCATCTCCCAAGAGGGCTGGGGGAAATCGGGATGGGGCGAGAGGCGGGGTCACGGCGTCCGATCCGGGCACCTGCTCCCAAGCAGATGCCGCTCGTGAGAACCGGATGTCTCCGGAGCGGGAACGTGGCCCCGCGGCTTATAAAAGGCCTGGAGGCTGACGAGCGTTTGCTGACAGCTGCCGGGGCCCCCCGGGGAACCGTGGTCCCTCTCCTCAGAGCGGACATAAAGTGTGACCCCTCCCCCCCCACCTCGGGCTCAGGAAACTGGACCCAGGTGAGATGGGCTTGGTGTATTCTGGCTGGGGCCATTAATCTATAGCCCATGCTTAGCGACCACCCAGGGACTCACAATGGCCAATGTGACCTAGGCCTCTGTACTGGCCTTTATTGGGAAACCATGATTAGAACAGGGCAGGAAGGAGAGGTTGTCATTTCCCCTGGATGAATTTTTTTTAACAACTTTTTTGTTTCAAACCTCCCAAATTTGCAACGTCCACACACAACCATAAATAAGTCCCTCCTACTGCATCCTCTGCCACTGGAGGGCATCCATCTCTCTCTCTTTCTCTCTCTCTCTCTCTCTCTCTCTCTCTCTCTCCCACACACAAACACACACACACACACACACACAGTTAAAATATACAGAGAGCACTCAGGCTCTGCAGAGCTTGCTATCACTGGAGGGCATGTGAGTTTGTGTAGGATTAGATTCAGGACCTTGGACAGCTGCCATGCACTGGCTCTGGAGAGCCTGGTTTTTAGGGTTTTAGGGTGGCACAGGCACAGCATATTGGTCACAGCAATTCATGCTGAGGCTCCAGTGGCCCTCACAGTTTAGCTACTCACTGGAACTGCTGTGCGTGGATGCTCATTTGTATATATACCTTTACAGTATTTAGGAATTGTTTTCCATTGATGATGAAAAAGCATGGCACAGGGTAAAAAAAGGATTTAAGAAGATTTAAAACAATTTCAAATTTATAGTCAAATTAATTCTCCATTTTATTCTGCACTTTAACTATGCCTGAGGGTTCGGTTATTTGACAAAACAAAGGCATTTAAAAAAAAACTACAATAACATTATTTTTTACTTAAATAAATAAATAAATACATTTTCTCTGCCAGTCTGCATTGGATGGATAAGGTTGGCTTCTTTCTGGGGAGATAAGTGCATTTTTAATTTGAATTCTAATGTAATTTAACACATAGTTTGCATCTTGTTACAGGTTCAAAGCCCTGAGTAGGTACAGCAGTCTAAAGATTATGCCCCGTGTGTGTTTGTGTGCAGGCGTGCAGTTTTATTTGTATATGCTATTAAACAATTTCTTGCTTATTTCCATACAATCAGAAATAATGCTTCTCACAGCTGTGGAGAAAGAGTGGCAAATTGTGTGATTAAATGATATTGCCTCTCCTTAGTTCACACAGAGGTTACCTGCCTGAAGGCGTGGGGCTTTGATTAGCTTTATGTCTTACAGGAGAAAATTCAAAGCAAAGGCTATAACTCTAGTAATTTATGTGCACTGCAGGAAGAAAATAGCTTTGTCTCCTGTTTAGAGGGAAACTATTTTTTTTTGTCCCCGGACAACAATAAATAGTCATAATAGTCAGATGGAAAATCATGCCTTTCTGTGCCACCTCAGGTTAGATAAAGCCTTTTGTTTTGCGCTGCGCTGTCTTAGTAATTAATAACCTCCATCACTGCATATATATATATATATATATATATATATATATATATGGAGAGAGACTTTTAATGTTCACAAGTACATGCAATGTCATTATTTTAAAGATGTATTCTGTTCTGCTCTGTTAATATCTGCATACGATGCATTCTTTGTGGGACAGCTTTTGTTCTTTGAAATGTTGAATGTGCAAATCTGAACATGTAAAGCTTTCTCAATTGTAAACTGTAAAAAAACCAAAGATGTTCCATACATTGTGATATCCTACTGACTTTTAGAACTATGCTATGTCTTGCACATCTGTTCCTCATATAGTGCATTCCGCAGCTCCTACTGCTTAATTGTACGCCATACATGTTGTGGAATTGATAAAGTTTGACATTTTTGAATTGATCAATTGAGGTGGACGGCCTTGGTTCAAGGGTGCGGAAACAATATTTAATTTGCCATCTGAAACCTCATCCTGAAACTCAAACCAACACCTTCACTTTCTGATGTAAAATACAAGCAGTTAGAATGATACTGTACTTTAAATGATGCGTTGGTCAGTTTAAATTAATTGGCTGGTGATTGTGTGGATTTAAGTTGTTTCATGAGGCAGAATTTAAATTTAGGTATTATAATTTGCAATTTAAATGTAGAGCCGTACAAATATGCTGAATTACAATGAAAAATACAAAAAGAAGTACTACCTGGGTACATCATAAAGATGTTAATGAGGAACAATAAAAGGTGCTTTTTGGCATTGGGGTAATATGCAGTACATAGAAAAGAAAAATCAAGGCACTCTTGAATAGAAAACACTTAATAAAATACCTTTATTTCATGGCATGTTCCAAAAATGGTTATGAAATGCCCAACGCATTACGGCAAAGCTGATAAAGGCTTTGAGTAGCAGAAAAAAAAAAATCTATAAAACTACTGGCTATAACAGTGTTTTCCCCCTTTTAGCCGACATTATTCTCATACAGCTGATGTTTTGGCCATTACAATTTTCTGCGGAATGCCCTAGTTTATTATAATGGGCTACATGGAGTTCATGTAATCTTTGTGTGTGCACGATTGCACCTTAAGTCTGTCAAAGTTTAAAAAAAAAAAAAAAAAAAACAGAACATGAGATAGCAGCGAAATTGATTTCCGGTGCCTGATGTTAAAAGGGAGATGCATTACTTGTAGCTTGCAGTTCTTTGCTCTGCAAAGGTTTCTGCTACCGAAAAAAATGTAGTAATTTGCTGGAGACAAAAAGTCAAGAAATCTTGTGAATTTGAGCTGAGTCTCAGAGACAAAAAGTCCAATTTTATCATTTGGCAGATGTTTTTAGCCAAAGCAACTTATAAAGTGCACTTAACATGCTAAGCAAACACAGCTGCAATCATACTGTATAAGTGGCACCTTGAAGGCATATGCCTCAAGACCAGTGAAATACAGGTAGAGGAGGGATTGTGTTTTTATAGAAAAATTGTGGTTTAGTTTAAAAAGGTGGGTGTGTTTTTTCCAGACGTTTGTGGAAATCAGCCAGTGAATCTGCCTTCCTGACTGCTCGAGGTAGGGCGCTCCACCATCACAGTGTGAGGGCGGAGGAGAGCCAGGGCCGTAAGCAGCAGCTGCCAGGTGCTCGAGGAGACGGGACAGCCAGCTGGCGGGAGGATGCTGAAAGGAGAGGTCTGGGTTGGTGCGCGCGGTGTAATCATTGTCTGAAGATAGAAAAAGGGGCAGCACCGCACCGCAGCCTGGTACACCGGTGCCACCGATTCGAATTGAATGCAGGCAGCCACCGGATTCCAATGAAGGGTGTTCAAAAGTGGCACGGTGTGAGTGAATTTAGGCAGTCTGAAGACCAGGTGGGCAGATGGCGGAGGCCGGTAGGCCAGGCAGCAAGGCGCTGCAATAGTCCAGATGAGCGATTGCGATGGGTTGGACGAGTAGTTGTGTAGCCTCCTGGGTGTGAGAAGGGCTTTTATTGAAGGTTTATTAAACTGATGTACACCACAACAGAATAGCATCCAAAAAAAAGTATAATCCTGAGTCCAGGGTAATTATATTTTTAATGGTTAAATAAAATTTGTATTGATATAGCCACAGAAAGGCAAATCCGAGCAAGAAAAGGCCTTTGGCAGCCTATTACGTTAGCAGAATGTCTTCAAAACGCGCATGAAGAAGGGATTTGAACAATTACAACGGCTCTAATGCAAGATTTATGATTTCTCCTCAAACTGACAGCCATTACAGAGAGAAAGAATAATAAGCATTTTAGCCTTACAAAGCGCAGAGGAGCAAGTGGCAGGATGAAGCCATTTATCATAGTCAGCTGCGAGAGCAGCGGAGGCAGTGTCAGCCATAGGCCCCTCGCGAAGATTTCGCGGTCAATTAGGTTGAACACAGGTACAAAGTGGACACAATGCACTGGGACTCCAAAGCCAATTACCGAAGATGTTTAATTTCACCCCTCTTTACATGGTCTAGATTGGAAAAGGGCGCAGGGGAGCGGGGAGGCGGGGAGGGGGGGTGGGAGTGGTGGTGGGTGTCCTTCCCAAAACCATGGATCCAGGGCTTATTGGATGTGCATGAAATGAGACCCGCTCGATTATGACAGGCTATTCTCCACCACCTCCTTATCAGTACACAGTTAGTCAGCTTGCGTGAACTAAGACCGAGCAGACACAAAACCCAAACTGACAGGCAAGCAGCGAGAAATAGTCAGTTAGATGCATCTTCCAGAACAGGTGGTTGTTGACATAAATGCAGCCGTAAAAACTTTTAATTTTTAATCAGACACAAGAAAATCCTTTATGGGTCGTGCACAATTAACACTATGATGTCCCAAAAGGTTGTCATACAGCACTCAACACTGGTCTTACTCAAACAGCCAGCCTTTACTGTTAATGATAAAAGGATAGCTGCCTGTATCTCCCTCCTGGAAAGTTCATCAGTGTTGACTGTTTGTGTAGCTATTAGCTAGGTACTTGCAAAATAACATAAATGTGGTTTGATTGAGTGTGGGTCGGGAATGCACTGGGGAAAAAAAATTGTCTCTTAAATAAATAAATGTAACTTCTCCACAAATAAATGTAGCTGATCCACAAATAAAGCTGATCTACAAATAAATGTAGCTGATTCACAAATAAATGCAACTGATCCACAAAAAATGTAACTGATCCACGAATAAATGTAACCGATCCACAAATAAATGTAGCTGGTTCACATCTGTGCACTGCCTGTCACTTGCGTTTATTTGAGGATTTCTTTAGACAATATGAGCAGCATAACAAAGTCCAGCCAATCAGATTTTAAGACATGCAGCGTGTAGTGAACCACGACTAGACTCAGTGGGAAAAAACACCTATTTTTATTAATCTTGCTTCTCAGATTGTCACAAAAATCCACAAATAAATGCTAGCTACTGGCGATGCACAAATTTGAACCAGCTACATTTATTAGTGGATTGGCTACATTTATTCATGAATCAGCTGCATTTATTTGGGGATCCGCTACATTTATTTGTGAATCAGTAACATTTATTAATTTATTTATGACACAATAATACCCCCATGCAGGGAGGTTTGGCTGACAGGAGACCAATGTAGAGCCTTTTTTAGTAGTATATTTTATGATATTTTTGTTTCATATATTTAAGTAACAACTGTGGAGTGCACTGTAGTGTAATGCACTGTACACAACTTTTCACAACAAAAATTCACAACACTTTTGAATTGAACACTCCCCAATCGTGATTCATCATAAATCAATGACAGGTAGGGATCAACAGGGCACCTCCCTGCAATATGGGTGGGCTTATCTCTTAACTCAGTGGTTTTACTGCCAAGCGTTATATCCACAATGATATATTAAAAACTGGCTTGCCAGGCTATTTCAGCACTGATATCAGATGGGACAGACTGGCGTCACATTACAACAGAACACATTAGATGTGGGTAGTAAACACTATAAAATAAAAATTTGTTAATGACTTGAGCCCTCAGTGGAAGTTCTGGCACATCAGTCCATAAGGCCTAATTAAGAAGTTTAGCCTTTAATGGTTGATTTTAAATTTTTATGTAGGTTTTGTTCAAGAAGCATTAATTGGTAAGTCCAATGACTTAGAATACTACCTGAGATTCTGAATTATGCGGTGGCTGTTGTTAATTTCTCACACACAAAGCAGCGATGCTACAACAACAAAATTTATCATAAAATATTAAGGCAAAATGCCTGACAGCAGATGTTTTACTTTATACTACTTTTGTTTAACATTTAACTTCTGTCCTTAGGCAAGGCGTTCTCCTTACAGATACAAAGCAGGAATGGTTTTCTCAGTTTCAAAACTGTGTTTCCATGGTAACCCTACATTTCATATTTCTTGCAAAGGTACTGTAGTTAGCCAAGGGGCTTTGGAGGACAAGGAGCCACACCATAATGTTCATATACCTGGCAGGACTGTCCGTGGCCACTTGTCACATTCCCTTTCCCGTCTTCCCATTCCTCAGTTTTATTTTTTCTAATGGGATAATTGGTGTAAGTAAATAGATTAAATTAATCCTTCACTGGCTTACTTTTGGAGTGATGTGTTCTTCCTGCATAATCTCATTCTCTCTTTGTTAATTTTACTAAATGAACATAATACTATAATGAACATCTGGCTTTTGCCTGATGAATATTTGAATATTTTCTCATGTGATTAATGCATTGTAAGGTTGTACTTATCTAACAGGACACATTGTTACATAAAATTAGTTTAAAACATTTTTTTAAGTTTGATTATGACCTTCAATTGTAATTTATGGAAAAGCTAGCTATCTTACAAATTATTAATTAAAATAACCTCTGTATTGAATGATCATACAAAAACAGAAAGCAAACAGAAAGCACACTAATTTCTTCTATTAAGCTGATAAACCCTGATATACTAGCTAACTAACAAATTACTTAATGACAATTACCATTCAAAACCACTGCTTCCATGCTTCCAAGTGATTCACCTTATTGAACGAGCGTGCAAGCCCCCATCTTGGATCTACCACTTCAGGAGGTGGGTGTACAGTCGCATGGGCTAGTCACACTACTTCTTAACCTTGATAAAAATAAAATTACTGCCATTCAATTCAAACATACCCTTTTTTTTCTAAGTAAAAAGACACATTCGTAGGATTCTGGCTCCTTTTAGGCGAAATGTAATTTTCACCATTTTTTAAGCTCAAAGTTGTGATTTTCGGTTTTACTGTAACTGTAATAATTGGGCTTGGTTAAAAAAAAAGCAGTTCTTAACTTTGATTATTAATGTGCAATTCTTTTGTTACATTTCTTGCCCAGATACAATACATACTATCTGTACAACTGAGTCTGGTGCAGCGCAGAATTTGCTGCTCAAATAAACAAAATCAATAGATACTTGGCCAATTCGTAGGCCAGTAGTTAGCCAGTTGTATCTCTTACAGAAAACTTTGCCATATACAGTCATAGAAAGATTATTTGTCTTTATGTATTATTTAGTTTTATGTATTATGTAGTTTATGACTGAAAACTGAAACATGACTGATATTTTTGAATTAGATGCAGTCAGCGTGCTTTCTATATAGCCAAATAATTTTACACCAGGCTATACATAACAATATAAAGGTGCCTGAAGAGAACACTGACATTCATTCTGATTTGGCTATTTGACAATCAGAAATATTTTTTATGCTGATAAAAGGAAAAACTGAAAATACAACCTGGAAATATGAACACGGCATATTGCCTATGTTTTATATTCAGGAGTATTTTCAGCAATTTGCTGATGCAAAAGTTCCATCAGCAACAAATCTTCCATTTTCAGGTTAAATGGCAAGGAAGTATTACAGTATGCAAGGTCTGTCTAGCATTTTCTTTGTAGGAAAGGCCATAGTTGGAGGGACAGTACAATCAGGGGCTGGAATCTTAATGATACTGCGCTGAATGGCTTACTGAAATATTCAGGGGCATGAAATAGGGTAGATAGTGACAAAAAAAAATTAAGCATAGCTTATTGAGTCTCGAAACCTTGCATATTCTGTTGTTTATCAGGCAGGAAAAAATATATAAATAGATACCAAGATCAGATACTAACTTTTTCCTAATGTCATTCAGAGATTCTTTCTATATTCAAGTAGCCAGCAAATGTAGATACAATTTTTTTATATTTACAGTGGCAGCAAAAGTTTGGTCAGATGTTTTGTTGAAGTGGACACAACCTCTTCAGGGTACAAACCTAAATGTGACATAGATCTGCAAGTTTTAATGCATAACTTGCTAAATATATGCTTGCTGATGAGTTTGAAATTTGTTTGAATGCTGTTTAAAAGTTTGAAAAACATTAAAGGCATAATAAACAAGATTATTATACTTACTGTGATTCTGTGTTCAAAGAAGTTCCATCCTCCCTCCTCAACCCTGCCCACTCACCTCTATTTTATATTTTATTTCCATTTTTATGCCATTTTTATTTTTATATCCTTACTTTTTGATAGCTGTTGCCATCAGGGAAAAGAAACTCCGAAGTTGACTCTGGTTCTTGAATGAACCCTGTCGGCTACTCATCTTGCTTCTTTGTGCTTCTTCACCTCCACCATTGCAGTAGCTAGCTAGCTACAAACATGCCACTGAAACCTGATCCCGCCCCACAGGCTCTGCAGGCACACCTGCCCCTCCCCACACAGAAAAGAGTGTCATGCCCAGAAACATCCCAAACACATTTTAGAATAAATACAAAGGACAATGGATTCGGCAAATGTGCGCACAGACAGATATTGCAAGTGCATCATAGATATGACTGAGCATGGTTATTTTATCATATTTTCAAGGTAAAAATCCTGCATAAATTGCCTTTAATTTAAATGTGGTATGTGCAAGAGTTTAGACACCCTTTCAGTTGAACCATTAATGTTTTTTTTTTAAATGGTCTCAACTCGATTTTTAGGCCTTAAATTAAGTGAAGACAATTTCAGAGCTTAATAAATACTCTTAATAAAAAGATCCTTACAATCTCGCTTGACAAGAACATATCTTAACACTTCCTGCTGGGAATTTCCACTGTCAGAAATAGCAATAACATTATTATAACATCAAGAAATGGTAGTTAAGTAGCTAAGCAAAGCCAAGGGAATATCTGAAAGACCAAGAAGAATCTGCAATAGCACTGCTCATAGACTGGTCAGGTACAGTATGCAAAGCAAAACCAACATATCACTGCAAAGTACCAGCAAAAAGGTTTAGTAACCCTGGACTAGTGGCACACTGGTCCAATGTGCAGTGTTGCTTACACAAAAAAGATCTGGAAGAGTTGTCAGAAGGAAACCTTTCCTGTGATCTAATTCCAAAATTCAAGGTCTGAAGTATGCAACGTGACACTTGGATAAACCAGAGACTTACATACTGGTGAAAAAGTACTGTGGACTGATGAAACAAAAATGTAACTATTTGGCCACAACCACCAAAGAAACATTTTGGATGAAAAGAGCACATTACCGGCAATTTAGCATGGGATCTATTGGGGTTGTTTGGCACATCCTTGAAGCAAATGTCCCTGAGCCATTTAAAAAATGGAGCTGAAGAGAGTTTGGATATTCCAGTAAGGTGATATCTCAGAATCAACAATCAATCACTTAAAGGAACAAAAGGTTAAGATTTTGGAATAGCCTTCACAGTCTCCAGACGTATTGAAAATCTGTGAATATTATTGAATATTATTGAAAATCTCTGGGGAGATCTCAAGCACGCCATGCCCTGAGAAGACCTAAGAATATTTCTGAACTAGAAGGCTTCTGCAAGGAGTGGGAAAAAAAAACACACAAATAAAAAGGCTGTTAGCAGGCTATAAGAAATGTTTGGGAGCTATGACTTCTGCCAAAGGATGTTCTGTCAAAGAAACGTTTGCACATGAAGTGTTTACTGTTTTATTTGTTCAACCTGTTAAATTTTGCAAGCATAAAGTATTTGTGCATTAAAATTCAGAAGAATATGTCATATTTAAGTTTGTTCCCTGCAGAGGTTGTCTTCTGTTCACTTAGAAAATCAACAAAACATGGAAATTGACCAGGGGTGCCCAAACTTGTGCATGGCACTGTATTTTAAGCAATCTTACCACAGTGGGGTAAGTGGTAAATTGGCAGATTTGGACAATTTGGACTTTGATTCTGACAGTCACTCGTAACTGAAGGAGCACCCGCAAAAAATATATGAGGCATGATTTATTCGATACATTCTAGAGCTGGTATTTGTTACAATACTCTAAATGAATATGAAGATTATGTTCATAGTAATTACTAAATTATACATTTCAAGCTGCAAACAAACAGTGAGAGAATTAATCTTACATTGCAAGACAGAGAGAGAGAGAGTGAGGGAGATGGAGAGGGGGGATGGGTGGTGAGTCATCCGCCACCTGCCCAGTCTGTTCAACCCTGTTGGTTCAGTGCGAATTGAGCTTCAGCTATAAAACTCCACGATTTATCATCTTATTGCTTTCACGAGTATGGTAAAGGTCAACAGTATCCTCAGACCGTTAGCCCGCAGTGACACAATTTATGAAATAAATGAAACGATCGCTTTAAATCAAATTAGATATATTTTTTATTTCTCTCAAAACTCACCAGAATACAGCATTTAATACCTACATTTTCTCCCAAAACTCACAATTCCCCCCAAGCCATCTTGTGTACAGCACCACCATACTAGTTACCAGTGAAGTCACACCTCCATGAAACAGGCCTCTTTTGTAAATGAGCCTTTCTCGAATACAGCCACCTGACAGCTTACATAGCTGCTGACCATGTTTCTAAAGTGGCCGGACAGGTTCAATTTAATGATGCAAGCGAAAACGTGGCACATCAATTAAACAAGCCACTGAATTAAAACCCAGAGACTGCAAATTAAGACATGGACCCAGGCTACATCTGACATTCCCAGTGCACTATTGAGAATTGCGAGCATGTGCGTCAACTGTGATTAATCCAGTCTGGTAAACTGTTTGTTGTCACGTGGTAGTCGGTGCACTAACACGGTGCATAGGTTGGACTGGTTGAAGGGGAAGTCTATGAGAAGAAATAAAATAAAAATAATTCGGAAACTGCTCGGCTTGGCAAGTAATTATTTTACCAATCAGCTTTACCAGGCTGTTGGCATGATACCTAAATCACTGATTTGATGATTTCAACATTTTTGTTAGTCCATCATGAATACGTATTTGCAAAATAATTTTTTTTTTTTTTTTTTTTTAAGTTTGGGAATCCATTTTGAGAAGGTCTACACATTTTATATTGTTTGTGCTGTGTATTTCTAAATTATGTATGAAGCTATTATTAATAATTTATTAAGTAGTTACAACCACATTAAAAGTTTTCCACATTAAGGTAAAATTGCCAGAGAATGTCCCGCGTTGGCCTTGTATACAGAATCCGCCCATGCATTTCCATTCAAAAGATGAAAAGTATCGCAGGCGGATGCAGCTATCCAGCAAGGGAAGTTTTTATTCCCTGCATCCCAGCGTAAATTGGGTTGCGTGTGGCTCACAGATGAAGCTGTCTGTCCTGAAACACCACCTGCCCATCCTTGGCCTCAAACTGCTCCCTACACATTGCAGCATCTGTTTTGTTCCTTTCAACTGCTTGACAGCACCCCCAAAGAAAAGCTCTGCAAAACATTGCTTTTAATGCTGCAAGCTCCCATTCCAATGCAGCCACCTGGTGATTTACACTGAGGGAACTGGTTCTGTTGTATATCATGCACACTGTTATAATGACAACAACACAATGGCAAGACACATAAACAAGTGAAAACACCAGTAATGAAACACACAAATTATTAAAAGATTATGAGAAGGTGCGTCCCTCAATTGTATTAAGAATTAAATATTTCGGAGGTTGAAATGAACAACATTGCCCCCAGTACATGCACCAGGACTCATTAATGCACTTTACTAATCATAATACTATAATACTGAATTTTCCTCATGCATAATAAAAAAGGTTTAAAATAAACCCAGATCTCTTTAGTCTTTACATAACTGCACGGCATACTAGAGGAAAATAATCTAGAGAAATAAGGATAACTAACAGTGACTGTTGCTCTGTAAGCTCACCTGATGGGCTTAGACAAAAGAGTCCCATTTCACACAAAACCTTCCACCACTCAATTCTTGCTTCAAACACATAAAAGAGATCTGAGAACCATTATCTTGTCTTTAAAAGCATCTCCCTCTCCTTTCTACTCCTGGAGTCACAAAATCAATATTTATCATTTACAGGATCAAGACAAACCCACTAGTGGGCAAGCATTATTAAAACTATAAAAATGCTGGAATGACAGTATTACTTAGGAGCCCTAGTGGTACAGGTGGATTACAAACAGTTTTCATTTTTTCTACTGTGGACACTATAATCTTGCTATAAAATAGGAAATATGGTGCATGCTTCTTATAGTTGCCTTTAGTTCACTAAACTATATATCTCTGTGTATGTATGTTTCACAAAGGATGTAAAATATATATTAGCAGATAGATGTGAGTTGTTCTGTATATTGTTTCTCACTCTTACACCACCCTATCCTCCAGATATAGAGCATAGTCCACTGCCTATTTATAGACTATATTATATGCACTCTATTCAAGCAGTTGGGGTGGAATGGCCACATTCTCCATCCTAAGAGCCTGGTGCTATGGTAACGTGTGTCAGCTGCAAAGCTGATATGTGCAGGACCAAGGAGAAATGTTTATTGAGACTCACCTCTGACATCACAAAGCACTGCTTGCACAAACACCATCACTTTGAACGAAGGGAAGAGCAGAGTGGAAGGGGTGGAGGCAGCAACACCTCCAGTAATTCTTTACCCGTGGATACAAACATTTTGAGTTTCTCAAAACACCAGGGGCCAGATTTACTAAGCCTTTTGCAACTATTTTCAGATGCAGATATTATGCATTCTGCCCCAGAAACATGTATCTTATGTATAAAAGAGGCGTACAGGGCAAGAAGCACAGTTTGTATGTGATCTAGGTGAGTCTTCGCAAGGTGCGATTGTCTCATTAATGCATATCAATTTAAAGAAGGATCAAGAAATATTATAAGTGCCGCTGATTACGTGTTCTGTGGAATTGACTAAAGTTCGCACATTTAACAAGGGTAAATTTTTGCATGACTTTTCACCCCCTTTCAAGAGTAGGCGTAAATCAAGGAGCAAGCAAGACGGAGACACAGGTATAGTTCTCAAAGATGCAGTTTTTGAAACAAGAATCACATTAATTGAACTTCCCAAGAAAGCATCAAACGGAACAGATTATTAACATGAATTATAATTTAATAATTATTGCGGCCAACAATAACGACTGGTTGTTTGTATTGAAAAAAAAACATTACCGTAGCTATAGGAAGAGCGCTCGGAAAATCACGGAAAGCATAGAAACAGTGAAATTCTTCCAACTTTGTCTAACTATCTCACATCTGGATCAATTGAAAAATTGCCACTACAGTTGGAATATATGCATTTTGTTTTGCATTGTCAGTAGTGCTGGATATGCTCCACCAGAAGATACAGCATTTCTCCAAATCCAATAAAAATACACGGTACAATATTCGGCACTAAATCAACCCTTACATAGTTTATATGAGTCCAATATGGCCAGAGTGGACTCATATGAACTCTGTAAGAGCTAAATAAACACTGGGAATTTTACTGCGTATTCAATGCACTAAACAAGATTTTATTTATTTCTTTTTTAACTGTGCCTTTTAAACTGTGCTTCATACGCAAAATGCGAATAGTAGGCAGTGCCATTCGCTGATTGCATAATTAGCCTTAGTAAATAAGACGTTCATTTCAGGCAGACTGCAAATGCACCAACATAACCTTGTCAGCCCCCAGTTTGCGCTGAGTTTTATGTATGTAAATCTGGCACATCTGGAGTATCTATAACATTCTGGCTATAAGGCATTATTATTCCAGTGCAATATTATTATTATTATTATTATTATTATTATTATTTTCTATAGACTGCCGTCCATACATCAGATCCCACATAGCCAGTGAGTTAACCATTGTAAACCTCGTCATGTCTCTGTGAGACACAGGAATTATCTTGTTATCAGTTTAATAACGGAACATAGGAGTAAACAAAGCTGTCCTCCAGCACCTGTTACGCTGCATCTCCGGGGAAATCCACTGTCATTGGAACTGTCAATCACAGCAGATACAGAAATATTAAAAATGGGAAGATAATATGCCCTTTTGCTCTGTAAATCTATTATTTGGTGACGGGTGTAATAAGGAAACTCCACTGGACTATAAATGCAATCAATGCAGTGCAGCTGACAGCCATAACCTATGAGCCCATAAATGTTATAGACTCTCGTTTTGGGAGGTTATTATTTATTTATGTTTTTACACACTTTATTTTATGATTGTGTTCACAAGAAATTTTTTGACCTGTGGCCAGTGTTAAAATGAGCTTGATTCTTGCTGCCTCATGAAGCTTGCGAGCAGAGAAGAGAAGGCTGATCCTTCTCATTGGTGGAGGCAAGTCGTCCTACGATGTCCCAGTGGCCTGACTAACTAGGAGACACAGCTAAAGTCGACCGGTTGCCCAGGTGTTTCTTGTTCCTTTCATCCCTTGTTGTTCAAATCCATGTATAAAGCCACCACTTTCTGTGTCTTGGGGGAGAGACTTTGACAAGGTTTTGCAAGGTGAATTTCTGCAACCCACTTTTTTTGCTGCATAGAACTGTTGTGTGTTTTTGTTATTTTTAATGTTCACTGGCAGTTTGTTGGGGAGCCTTTTCTCCTTGTTTACTTGTTTATGTTTTGCACGTACACAAGGAAATAAAAAATTGCCTGTTTGATTTGTGATCAATTTAAGCCATTTGCCACCCTGCGCTACTCCATCCACTATGCTATATCCTGCTAATTCCTTGGGGCACTATACTGCATGCTACTATGGTTGTCATATATAGATTCACCTCATGCAAATGGTGAGCAATGAAAGTAGAAGTACTGGCTTGCTCATGGTCAATGGACCATCAATAATGTAATCCAAACCAGGAAAATAACCACCAGTGCCTTCAACATTCAAAAAAAGCACCAAACGTAGGACAAATCAAAACGATTAAATACCGTTTTACTTAGCTCTGACTGTTTTGGGCAGGGCAGAATACTTTGGTGTGTTTCAAAATGTTAGCATGCAGACTTTTGTTTATCGTGAAAAAATGATTCAAATGCTTTGACTTTTTTTCCCGTACAAGACAAGAAAAGCGAGAAAGCCCTCATGATACCACCGGAGTAAATTATGTGCACAAAAAAAAAAGAAAAAAAAAAAGGTGGACTCACTGACTCGAGTCCCGGTGTGTTCAAAAGCTCCATGGGGATGAGCGAGACATGAAGAGCGGTGAAAGCAGGTCACACGGCGCGTGAGTGCGCCGGTGGACCTCCCCCCACCCGCCCACCCCCCACCCCCCAAACCTCCCCCCCCCGCGGAGACCTCAGGATTGTGTCTTCTTCGAAGCAGCGTGCAGACTGCAGCAGCTGGGATCAAAATATTATGCCTGCTTCCGCTGAAAAAAAAGGCATTTCGGTTAAAATAATATCTATTGTTAAAGCGCTGACAGCCCCGTATCCCTTAAAATGAGAGGGATGTTGAATATCGAATGTTTGTGAATGCCGTCCATTGTTCTCCGGCTCGCTCGAAAGAACGAATGCATCCGTACTTTCGAATGCAAAGAGCAGATAGACAAAAGTATTCTGAAACATTCAAAAAGTAACTGTCACACAAATCATAATAGAAATCAAAGACGCACAAATGAACAATACGTAATAAAAAAAATCAACGTTGCATGATTAAGGGAGCCCGATTTCCATCCCTGTAAGTATTTACCCCTTTTTTCTCATTTGTGATCTTGTGTACCTCAAGTCTTCCCATGTAGGAGGCACTTACTGTTGATGCACACACTGTTGTTATTTTGGCTGTGAAATATGACACTGTCCTTCTACCTAGTTGTCTACCAAGGAGGTGAATCAAGTATTTCTTCTGATACGAAAACACCAACAAATGAATAATTTGTTTTAATCACTTGATTCCACTCGTTTTCATAAAAAGGCCGACTCAATTTGTAACATTAAACATTTATTTACAGTTATTGTCAAGAGACATAGATAGAAGAACCATTACAAGGTATTAATAATTTGAGGTTGCTATACTTCTTTGGTGTTTTCTGAAGCCTGTTCAGTGTCCAGTGAGTGAACTTGTGCCTTCCGTTGCCCAGAAAGGAACGTGTGGCCTTGGGTTGGAATGATGTCCAGCTAAGTGCTGATAGGTCGGGAACTCGGGGATTGGTCCATCTTCTTGGTCACTCTGGAAGATGTCGGCTGCCTTGGATTTTTAACCAAAACCAGTTTACTGATCTCTGGCTTACCTGGAGTCTTTTCCTTCTGTCCAGGGCTTGGGTTGTGCTGATTGGCTTATGTGAACAGGAAGTCTTGAACTGTCAGCTCTGATGTTTATGATGTTTATGGATGGCTGTTTATGGATCTTCTCATTAGTTGGGCATATGGTAATAGAACTAATCCCCCGTCCCTGCTGATGGCAGAGGCAATTCTCTGTGGATAGCAGAAAATGTGAGACTGACAAAAGTTTTTGATAATGAATGTCACGAGTGCAAGCTACAGTGCACTCCAATAATGTACTCACCCAAGAAGCAATGAGTTAATACTGGAAACTTAATTCTGCAGAGAATGTGCCGATTGGAGGAGAGGCATGTGTCACATTGATAGTCGGTAGCCAGTGGCTGCTTAGTAGGGAAGAGCTAATACAGAATCCTCCAACTTAATATCCCAATGTTAGGGCCTCCTGGACATAGCCAGATCAAGTCAGCCAAGGCTTAAACCTGTGGTGTTTAGAATATAGCATATATGGTGCGCATGTTCAATTCAATTCAATTCAGTTTTGGGCTTTATACAGGTACACTGTGACAAAGATGCATTACAGGAAAACAAACAAGTTCATCGATTCAGCCAAACAGGAGTGACTCTCCGACTCTCTCGAGTCTCTGAGTTTACTTTGTACATTGATTTCAGTCACATGTCGGCTCACGCACATTGCAAAGTGCAGCTTCCCACTGATCAGTACACAACTTAGGAAAGGGGTGTGGCCCAGGGTGGTTTCCTTATGCATTTTGTGGATAAGCATTTGGATCCTGCAGGATGGTAAAATTTGACAGAGAGAAAAGCATTTTTCTCTAAATTGAGAACAC
The DNA here is from genome assembly GCF_018555375.3 of Anguilla rostrata. Lineage (NCBI taxonomy): Eukaryota > Metazoa > Chordata > Actinopteri > Anguilliformes > Anguillidae > Anguilla > Anguilla rostrata. The sequence continues at coordinate 15,461,316 of NC_057938.1, read as the reverse complement.
AGTGTGCAGAGTTGCAGATTGCAATGCTGTTCCCTGCGATTAGGTGAATTCAACACATCCTGTTTTATGCATGTAATTATGTGTGCATCATACATCCAAAAAAAAAAAACAGCCCGTGTGAGTCTGTTTGCTCTCGTTCATTGTTAAATGGCAGCCTCTGTCATGATACAAGTCTCTTGCTGTGTCTGTGTATTGTAAAACAAATTGACTTTGGTTCTGTCACTTTCAGCGGTTCCAAACTGCCTAAGAGTCCGTATCATGTAATAAATCCAAGCCAGCATAAGTCACACAGTGCACAAAATCAAAAATCAAACATCGTAAAATGACTGCACGTGGGGTCATTCCAGGTAGAAATGCCCCAGCGCTGGCCCGTGTCTGTGATTGTTTTTATTCAAGTCTGATTTAATCTCTCCAACTGCATGGGTAATTTTTCACACTCTCGCGAAATATGTTTCTCCACTCTTCCTCTGCATAGCCCTTGCCCCCAAAATTTTGTAAAATAAAGATTTTGAAAATGCATTTGTTTTCCACAATGTGGTGCTTGAGGCAAAACAGCACAAGGTCAGACACCATTTGAATGATTCAACACAGCACAACCGCTTAATGGATCAGCTCTAATATTAATAGGACTAGCAATGCTTAAAGCTTTTCCCACAACACACGTGTTTTGACATAGGGAAGACTTGCAGTTTTGTATTATGTGCATGAGAGATGGGCTATGTACCGGTAGTCCTAGTTCAGTTGTCCTTTTTCTGTTGTCACATGTATGCCATTACAGGAGTAGACATGATTTAATTGAAAAACCACATAATAATAATAATAATAATAATAATAATAATAATAATAATAATAATAATAAATATTTTGATTTCAAAGAGTTTAAAAGTGAAGGGGGGGAGAGAGTCACATCAACCATCACCAATGTGAAGCATCCCCCTGACCAGTGTCTAAGCTGGCACAACCCTGGCATGTCTATCCGTACTACAGCAAGTTCTGTTCTCAGAAGGTGAAGTGTGGAGTGTTCTTATCGTCTGGGTTCCAAGGCAGTAGTATAGGTGACAATAATGAAACATAATAGTGACATAATGATCACAGCATACATGGCTATTACCTAGAAAAACAAGCTGACATAAGAAATGTAAGATATATGGTCTATGTTTGTTTAAAATGAACATTTTATTGTTTACTTAATAAACTTAATGACATGTGCATTTTATTTTAATGTCAGCAGGAAAAGATCAATTTAACTGAATTCTTTAAGCACTTAAATTTACTTATTTTACAATTTACTATATATTGCATCGCTGGAAATCTATTTTATATAGTTCTCTATAATAAAAGTAAACCCTTAGAATTAAAATTTGCCAGGAAGAGCATAAATGAAGATGCATTGACATTTTAGCATTCTCTCCTCTGATAAAGCATGGCCCATTACTTTTGTCGCAATTATGAATTTGCATATTTTAATTAGGAACTACCCCATACAAAACAATTACTATAATAGCACACTAACTTGATTTCATAACATGGAACATTTTTTTTTTCAACCGGAGAGACAAGAAAACCTTAATTAGCACTAATTAGACCTGATCTGCATAGGTTTGATAAAGCCCACCACTGCTAGCATGTAAGATTATTTATTCTTCAATTTCTTGAATGTTACTGATGGAGTGATAACAGTCTCACACAGCAAGTTCGCTCGCTGTTACTGTGCATTCGGGCCTCTGGCACAGCGGCCGAATTCTGACTTAATGGCTAATTGGGTTTAAAGTAGAACAGGCAGAGTGTGGTTCCATGAACTCGGAAACGGGCAGGGTTATCATACACAATCAGTTAATCACTGATCTGATTTGTGAGGATATCTTTAGCTTTGACTCTAAATTAAATGTAAGTGTTCATTTTAATCTCCGCTCCACTATCCTGGAGTTTAGTGTTCTCCAAAATTAACTTGTCAAACTGTGTTGTTGGAGATAACAACTAACAATTGATCTCAAGGTGACAAGCAAGGTTTCCCACTGAGATTAATAATGTACAACCTAACCTAGCCTAAATCAGAAGTCAAGTGGTAGAACGTAAATCCTCCATGACAGTAGTGGTGTCTAAAAATGGATACAATCAGCATACTGTACATGTAAACACAAACATGGGCACTTCAACATGTTCAATGTTAAATCAACTCTTACAGAATGGACTCATGTAAACTCTGTTAGAGTTGAAATACCAGTGGACATTTTAATATGAAGGAAGGCATCTTGGCTTTCACATCATCCCATTCTTCACCTTATTTCATTTTCACTTCCTTTGTTTATTTATGATAGACACAGAGAGACAGTGTAAGTCCTTTTCACTTAATTTCACTGAACACTACTCTTGGCTGCAAGTGTGTTATGCATTTGTTAAAGTACATACTGTATCATTTGAGGTCAAATTGTATTTGTTCAGGAATGTTAAAATGTGCTTGCTGATTGCTAGTCCTTGTCAGGAGAAAATAAAGAATTAAAATATCCAGATATTCTTCCCTTAGGTTCAAAATATTGAATATGAACAGTAAACGGAGCCAAACAAAAATTGTTTGAGGGAGGTACAGTACCCTCTAGTAATATCAACAGATAGCATGACATTACCAGGGATGTGTGTGTGTGTATGTGTGTGTGTGTGTGTGTGTGTGTGTGCGTGCGTGTCTGTGCGTGACACAGAGAGAGAGAGAGAGCGAGAGATCATCTGAGTAGAGTGTGTGTGCGTGTGTGTGGAGGGGGTGTCTACAAATCTGCAAGTTTGTATTTAATGAGGTTGTGACCTTGGAACATTTAACTCCTGGCATTTTTTCTTATCTGAATATATTTTAACAAGAATTTTAATTCAAAACAACTAAAACCATGAAATTACCTAAAGTAAAATGCCAGACTAAAATACAGAAACAAAGAATCTAACTTGGAAAAGATAACACATTTTATTTTTTTCAGTGCACTCCACATACTGTAAGTGGCATCCAGGAATCCTTTTGGGTAGAAATATGTTACATACAAGCATAATCCATTGCAGTGTATAACTGTAACAGTGATTGATGATGTCACCTGCTATGTAACGTGTACACATTTCATGTATGTGTGGTGTGGGTATTTCCAATGGGTTCATGTTGGGAAGATTTGGTTAAGTACCTTCAGAGCTATTCTGTGCTGTTTTTCTCTAATGAAAACACTGTACAGTCCCCTATCCAGGAACACAGATTCAGGTCTATTAGCGTGAAATGCAGGGCAAACAGGGTAAACAACCACCCAAACAGATGGCAGCTAGGCCTGTCAGGTATACCAGCTTATCCGCAGACCAGATTCAAACTTCCTTTTTCACCAAAAAAGCAACAAGACCAATTAAACTGTTCACTGACCAGATGAAGATTTTTGTTTTAATACTTTGGCACAAGACCATTTATCCTCTTGATATCCTCTTTGTGACACAACACTTATGAACGCCATTCTGCTGTAAGCAAATGTCCACAATCACCGCACCCTGTAAAATGCTGTGAACCCAACAAAGTAACTAGCTGGCCTTGAGCATCGTATTCCACGCATGTTTAGATCCCTTACCGGCTACTTGTATGTTTTTAAGGAAACCAGGTTTTATCATTGCAGCACAGCCATCTAATCCCACCATAAAACCCACAACCTTTTGAAGGGAGACACTGGAGATGAATACTAATCAGTTACTGGGGCCTAAACTGTGGTTACATATTGAACCTCTCTACGATTGGCTGAATTTGTGGTCACGGGCTGAGTAAATATTATATAGCAGTTACACAGTAATTGCTTCATAGGTCTTTCACAGTAAATCTCTGATCAAACTTGACAACGCTCCAATTCCAAAAATCATTCAAGCACAATTAGTCTTTGTGACTAAAACCGGTATTATTCCAGGTGGACGGGGTTAGCGGTGGCGAATCGTAAGTGCAAAAAAGCGAGAGTACCTCTTTCTCTCATTAGAGGTAAATAAGTGACAATTTGGGTCTCCTATTTACTTTGGATTTTTTTAAATGATGGAAAATAGAAAGGTGTCTTTACTTTCAATAAGCTTTGTAATCTCACCCCCTCTCACCACCCACCCACCACCCCCTCCTCATTTGGCATCTTATAACCCATCCAATTTATTTCTTTTATGGTAAAGGAAGGTCATACCTCTGAAATAAATTGATGTTTTTTCATCTTTTATATTTTTACGAGACTTTAAGTGAGAATTTAGTGGAAGAGTCATGCATCCTCATGACCTACGATTGTATTAAATAGTCACGATGAACTGTGTCCAATTTTTAATAATATCAGCCAGAGCAGAAAGTGCCTTCATCATTTATAGAAACTCCTGGTTTGAAAGCAGTAATTCCATAAGCTGCATTTTCATAGTAATGGGTTTGATTCTCATTATCGTTTAAACTTCACCAAGATGATAATGGATACATTAAAGATGGATTAGAGATCATTAGAGGTCATTAGAAGGAGTACGTCAACATTTGTCCTTAAAATGTACTTACAAATGAAGGCGACTGGCTGTTCTTTGCTTTAGTTCAGTTAATTTGTGTGATTACTTTTCTCAAGCAATTGTCTGGATTAGAAATAAACAAGAAAGAATTAGAAAGCAAAAAAGACTTGAATTTATTTGAGTCAAACTTAAGGACACATGTTGATTGAATCAAAATCATATTCAATCTTGGTTGTGATCATCCATTTATGATTTGTCAGAACTGTTTAATGTTTTCACAATGGCCTGATCATATTGCGCCTCAATACTTTCCTGGTTTATGGTTTATGGTACTGCTCCATCCCTCCATATGGCACACTCATTTGCATTTTGCCTTTGGCTCATATAGTGGACTTTTCTTTTTTATGTTCAGCTGAATTATTTAGAATTGGGTGCTAATCAGTTTAAAGCTTCACTATTCATAAATGCCTATACCTCCTTTGACAGTGACAACAAAGCATTCACTGAAGTCAGTGTTTTAGGTTTCATTCCCAAAATATAAAATTGCACTACTTTTCATCGCTCACTCAAAACCAGTTATGACAGGTCAAACATTGTTTTATCATTTTGTTTCATCATGTGAAATATATATATATATATATAAAATGAGCCACCTTTTGAATCAAACTATGGTTGGCACAGCCCTGATGTCCCATCTCATTGCGTAAGATCAGCTCCTCTTGTCAATCAGGTGCTCATAGACTGCCTGCACCGGCTGCACTTCAAATGAACCCCTTTTACTTTAGCAAAGTTCCGCTGTTGGACTGTGGAGTGAAATGGCAGCTGGCCATGTCGCCAAATGTCCCAACTGGATGTTACAGAAATGGGACAGGCCCAAAAGCAGGATGAAGCATTCCAAACAAAGTTTCCCCAAAACAAACCATGTTAAAGTCATTTTTTTTTAAATCTTCAATTAAAGAACAGCTTGGATTTTCTGGCAACATAGGTGAAGCCAGAGTCCAAGTGTTTTGATTTAAGGCTATGCAAAACCTTGACCCTGGAGTGTAGCACTGTCCACAAACCTCTTTGTCTTTATAACAATGACAATGTAAACTTGATCAGTATAATCTTCATGTAGAAAATTTTAAACAAAAGTTTGGATGATAGTAGCTTAAAAAAATGCATGACTGGATTTCTGCCCTCCAGGTCAAACATTATTTTCAGAGACCCATTACTGGTTTCCATAAGGACACCAACAATGATTTAGTAAGTACCCAAATGAACAGGTAGTAATTGACAGTGCAGATGGCAAAAAATAGCTTCAGTAAATATATAGTAAAGTATCCCCCATTGAAACACCACTGATGCACAAGTGAATACACAAGAATATATGATTGAATTCCTACTGAAGTATCAAAAGTAGAAAGTAAATACTTTAATAATATATAAATAATCCCTGACAAATTTGTATATGCCTGAAGGACTTTGGTGTTTAAGGACAAGCATGTTTGTAACTGGTTGAATTGTGGTTTGCCTTTACATTTGTACCTTATTTTAAAATTATTCAGTGCCTTTTGTTTATTTACCCTTGGATGATTTATTGAATTGATTGACTGAGAGTACTTAAACATGTACAGTACAGTGCCTTGCACACTCACCTCTTTGCAGAATTTTCCCATTCTGACTCACAGCTTACAATTATGCCCATTTAAAATTTACAGATCTTTACCATGGTTACTGGACTCTGTTGACATGCATTGATGTTCCACAAAAATGTAGAACTGTAAGAAATGTATCATGGGAGGGATTATTCATTATTTGTTTTATCACAGGTCTGTCTATTCCTGTTTTCTAAATATCAGAGAAGGAATGTTTTATTTTATCATCTCTAATCATGCAAATATCAATTTAATTGGATAATCCCCTCATTTTTCATATCTATCCTGGAATTAAAATATCCACAAGTATGACGCACGGTTATGTGACAGCCGTAATTATTTTTTATGACAAATTGCCATTATATAGTGCCTTTCATGGTTCTAAAAGTGCTTTATATTGGGCTGGTGGGAGGGGGGGGGGGGGGTGGGGCTGTTGTATCTTGGCTTAACTACCATCAGTGTAGGACTCATATGGGTGATGCATTTGCGGCCATTATGTGCTAGAGAGCTCAGCAGGCAGAAGCCCAGAGGGGGATTTGACTGGTATACCTTTCTGTACATTCACAGTAATGATAGTGTTCGATAAAAGCATATAATATGACGAGTGTACCTTTACATAGACAAGATTACTATGGAAGTAATTTCAGAAGCATAAGGCATGCAAATGAAAATGAAAAGAAAGGAGGTCATTCTGAATGCATCTTGCCGTCAGTGAATTCATTGCTTCCACGAGAGAAGCACAACTGAAGGTGAAAGGTAAAATAGTTATAGATAGACCCTGATTATAGTGCAGTCATCATCAGACCTGTCAGTTCTTTTGGGAGCTTGGGACGCGCAAGGGCTCTGAGAAGCCATGTTCCAGCAATTAGGCATCATGGCCCAAACATTTTTATAAGTGTGTGTCTCATTGTCACGGCAACCTTTGACAATTCAAAAGAGCGCAGGCAAGCATATAGTCTCCTTTGAAGCCACCGCTTTTCACTCTGTAGTCCCCCAGCCAGCTGAGCCACGCTGCCATCGTGACTCAAGGATCACACTTCATACGGATGTAGTACAGACAGACTGCAGGCACCCAATCAACCACAGGATTAATTCTTGCACAATGGGACAGGGTTAAACCTCCAACCCCACTACCGAGCAAATTATACTTCACCTATTGCCCTCAGAAACATAATCTTCTTTTTCACAGGTGTGTATTAAATTAAGCAATTCAGGATAACAAGCAAAACCCACAACCATTTGTTACAATGTCTAGGTCCACAGCTGAGGTCCAACAAATTCCACTGTATGTACAAGGCAAAATAATCACCATTTCAGCGCTAGCATCAGTGTAATGCCAAAACCAGACAATTCATATAAAGCTATCTGAATCAATGATGATGATGATATAATAATTATTATTATTATTAAGAAGAAGAAGAAGAACCACCACCACAACCACACACAGAAAGAGAAAAGAATACGACTCTTACTGCATTCACACAGCAATATGCGCTGAAGGACAGGAATAAGGCGGAATGACGTGTGAAATGAAATTGATATTTTGCAGCGGATGCCGAGGTGGCATGGGCGCAGACACGCAGTTACACTGACTGTCACATAGATGACCAGCCCCTCCCAGCACCGCCTCTTTCGGCATACGTCGATGTCTGCCACTTTAAAGATAAGGTGGGTTTCTGACACCCCAAGCCGTACTGTAATTTCACAGAACTTCATAGGGTCTCGTGGAAATACAACACAGGTTTCATTTAATTATTTTCTCTTGCATGTCCATCAATAATAATTGCAGTGCCGTTTAACGATTCTATTTTAAACTCTCTTCCAGAGCAGCCATTCATTACAATCATCATTCATGACTGTGTTTGGCTGCCCAGAGGGGTGCACATTTGATGCAGTATGCTCGGTCCACATCCAAAATATAATGAATAAACAGAAATTGCATGTACTCATCAGTTATATTATTGATTAATATGCTTTTTTAAGTAATATGTAGTTGGAAGAGGAGAAGCTGTGTAAAGTATGATTCCCGGACTGGAGTATGGAAATTCAGGTTGGTTTATCTTTGTGTACCCATTCCTCAGAATTGCTAAAATCCTTTTAGTGTATTATATGCCAGCATAACACAAGGGTGGGGCTTGTCTGGACAGGCTTAAAGGGCCTCATACAAAACTGATAGACCCCCAATTAGCCACAATTAAAAAAAGGCATTAACACCAAACATCGGTAAAATTGTATTGATATAGAAAATGTGGGTGTGGTGGGTTAGCATGCAGCTATGGCAAAGAAACTACTAAATAATTTTTATTTCAGTTTCAATTTCTAAATTCTTCTCTGATTAGTGTCAAGGCATTTAGAAATAGCCAAGGACAACTTCACAAAAGTCAATGTATTACAAATACTGAGAGAAACAGTGAAAAAAATACAGCTTGTTCGTGTTAGCACTGAGACCTTATTTCAAATAAAAGGGTCGTAGTTGGGTGTCAGCTCTGTGTAAAAAGACGATGTGGGCAGATTTGATCTCTATTTATGTTAGTTTAGGCTTCAGACAAAGATGGCTTCAGCCTTCATAAACCTCTCTTCAAAGCCGCCTCCCAAAAAAAGCAAAACAGCCTTGAATCAGCAAACCGAATCTAACCAACAGATCTACGTGCTGGAGTTTTGCCTTGAAAAACCATGTACTGTAATGACTCTTTCGTGTAATAGAAATGCTTGCTAGGACAACATGAGCTGCCCTTGAGTTTTTTCCAGAAAGACAGAACACAAGCTTTTATTGTGAAGTCTCAATGTGAACTCAGAGGCATGGGGAAGAACAGGAATAGCAGGTTGGTTAAATGATACTGTGAACAGAATGAACAGCAGATATAAGATTTAATGTAAATGGAAAGTTACTTTTTTTCTGTGGAAAGCAGAGTCTATTCCCATACTGTGAGCAGAATGAACAGCATGAACAGAAGTGTTAGAAATGTACATACAGTTAAATGCAAATGTATTGGGACAGTGACACAATTTTTGCTGTTTTGGCTCTGTATTCCAGCACATTTGAAAAATATTCCTACATGGATCACCCCATATGGATGTAAATACCCTCAAATTAAAACAAACAGTCTGCACTTTAACATCACATTATTTGTTTTACTTCAAGTCCAATGTGCTGGAGTACAGAGCTAAAAAAATAAAATAAATAAATAATAGTACCAATGTCCAATACATTTTTTTCTATATATATACACTCAGTGGCCGGTGTGTCAGATACACCTTCTTGTTCAGTCAGGACAACTGTCGTCAGAGTTCTTAATTAAGAATCATGAAAGGCAACGTAGTTACGTTTGCAGTTACGGTACACACAGAACAGGTCCAGCAGCAAAAGATTGTTATTAACCTTCATTTATAGAAGGTAGGTTGACACCTACCTGGAGGAAACCCAGGTGGACATGGGGAAAACTCCACATTCAAATTTGAGACTTTCTTGTTGTGAGGCTACAGTGCATATTTGGTAGGACTTGAGATGCAGGAGGGTGTTTAAACTGGCAACATGCAGCAAGCATCCATGCAAGAGGAAGCAGCCAAATGAGTAGGGGGAGGCCATTTAAATAGACAGCCCTGTTATGTGAATTGCCTGTGAATGCTCTACTCAGCCGAGCCACCAGCTGATTCAGCTGGAGCCAGGCTTGACTCGTGTGGCCTGCCTGAACTAATGTTGTGCTCAATTTAATGCAAATACCCTACTTCTCCAAACAGTGAATCGTGTGGCTGCAGCTCAAACTATAAAGCATGCAGACATGGTGAAGAGGTTTACTTGTTGTTTGACCAAACAGACTTTAGTTTACTACAATGGCCTGCACAGTCCCCAGATGTCAATCTGATAGAGCACCTTTGGGATGAGGTGGAACGGGAGGTTTTCAGCATGAATGTGTGGTCGAAAAATCTGCAAGAACTCTGTGATGATGATTTCGTCACCTCGTTTAATCTGTGCTGTGAAGAATTCAGGTTGTTCTGGAGGCAAGGTTCTTGTGCCTGGTACTGGTTAGGTGTTTCTAACTGAGTGTGTACTGTATGCTTGCCAACATAAAGTTAAGCTCGTGCAGACAGTAATTTCTTCATTTTCATTTTTAGGATTTCAGGTCTATTAGTATATGTGCATGTTGAATTTTGAAATAGAATTATATGTTTTGAAATTAATAGTTTAAGCTGTCTCTCTTGCAATTGCAATTTGATTTTGCTCAGATGCCAAAGACATTAGTGCAGACCAAATCCATACAAAAAATCAATACAATTCCAATTAAAAATAAATAAATAAATATAAAAAAGATACTGCTCATAATAAATAGACAGAGGCTACTATTAGTTTTGAGAGACTAATTGATATAATAAACATATTTATTATTGGAATTGAATTGGTTAAACAGCTTGTGTCACTGACAGCTATGTGGTAGTACATATATAGTATTCTCGTGTCTCAGACCGTACATGCCATACATCAATATTTTTAATAATTACCAATGCCCATGGGCCACATATTTGCATTGTTTGAGATATAAATAAATAAATAAATAAACAAATAGGTGATATAGAGAATAAAGATTTTTCCAGAGTGCTTAATTCTGTGGCATATCAGCCATGCAAGGTAGACCCTGCGACTTTGATATCCCCATTAATGGGTATGCTTAAAATCTGTAAACATGTAACTGGAGCTAATGAGGCTAAACTATTTAACTTTTTCTTTTCTTTTTTTTAAATCTGGGAGCATAAATTCAACTTTCCTTAATTTGCTTGACAAATAAAAGTTGCTCGTCTGTGACTGCCACTTTGCATGCCAAATATGCTTTCCATTATTCCAGACCATGGCTTTCCAATTAGTAAGGAGATAAGTGTGGAACATTCTAGAAAAGTGTTCTGTTTTACATGCCAATCCAGGAACCTCTTCCTTTTTAGAATCCATTTTTTGTGGTACCAGTCTGCCCTGACCATGGCACGCCTTTATTTACAGCTCAAATAAATGTTCCCATATCTTGCTGAATTTACGAAGTCTTGTTCGCATTCTTCGCAGCCATTCTTTTGTAACCCTTCTGCAGAGAATACCGTATGCATACTGTAGGCCAATATTTATATTTAGGCAATTTACGTGACATGCTTCCCTAGTGTAAGCATTGTATCAGAGATCCTAACCTCCACTCCCCTGATAAAAAAAAAAGCCCAGCACAAGAAGAGAGGAACAAAATGAAGTAGTGCTGAAGTGCAATATGCCCTTGATCTCACTGAATTCTGAATTGTGTTGTATTATATTATATTGCACTGTATTGTAGTGTGCCCTCTGTGTTGAACACGTATTTGTGTTTCATACTGCCATGGGCCAGAACATTTTAATGAAACATTTTAAAGGAAAATACAGTTTTTTTTCTAAAGTCAATTATATTTAAACGTCCCAGCAGCACAAAAGAATCACAGCAAGAATTACTCCGTCAATGTTGAGGCCACGTAAAAACAGAAAGGCAAAAGTATTTGAGCCGCCAATAGGGGTAATTTCCTCTTTCTATAAGAAGCACCACGTGGTTACAGTGACTAGTGTTTAATCATGAAGAACCAGCCCTAAATTGGCTCCACATGGCTTCTACTTTACAGTTTGTAAGACGGTTCTGGTACTGATGTTGTTTCTAGTGGTGCACAACAAGGCATTTTCTTATGCATGTTGTTTTCTAGAATAATAGCGAAGGGAATAAATATTTTTTTCCCAAAGGGTTATCTATTAAACTCCAACCTTCTTCGCCTCAACAAGTGGATCTAGCCAATATTCCCTCTATCTTCCAAGGCCAATGAATGAATTCTACAGTTTTTATTGAACGGGAGGCTGTTAGAGATAATAACTGTAAATGTTATTGGACAACACTCTGTCTGTATTAAACAGTATTCCCATTAATGTGATTGTATTAGAGGTTACATCAGACAGAAAACCTTTTAATTTAACGCTATTGGACAAGAGGCTATGCTGGACCTAATGTTTAGTGTCTTACTGGCCCCAGGGCCACGTCCACTCCGCTGTTTAATTTCAGGTGTTTCACCAAAAACTATCAAGAGGAGAGCATAATGGTTTGATGCAATACTAGACTGGAAATCTTTCATCAAAATAGTCAATCACCAAGATGCAATCAACATTTCCCTTACATCTGATTGATACTTGCAGAAATAAATAATTACTGTAATGTTTAGTAGTGGAAACTTGACATTGTCTTCAATTTAAACTTGACATCAGTCTTCAATTTACTGTAAATTCTGTCACTGAATTAAATCAATTCAATTCAATTATTTCTTAAAATATGTTCCAAAACTGATTTTTATCCAATAGAGCAGTGGTGTCAAACTCGTTGCCATGGAGGGCCGTGTATATGCAGGTTTTCATTCCAACCAATTAATGCTGCCTTAATTGAGTCCAATTACTCATTCAGCCATATGCGTTTAACTGCATTGAAGCACAGAATATAAGAAAATTTTTATTTAGACAATGCGGGTCACCATAGACGTCGGGTCACCATTGTGCACAAACCTGCATCCCTAATTCAGCAAATAATTTAACTAATTATATAATCAAGATCTGAGGCTGGAATGAAAACCTGCATACACACGGACCTCCATGGCAACGAGTTTGACACCACTGCAATAGAGCCTATGTTAAAAAAGGTTATGCATAGTTGCCTAGTTTTAGGTGATTATGAGTCAAAACAGTGGTACACACCTACATAGCCTGAAACTCTTGCTTTTAACCTTTTGCTTTAAAGTGTAACACCGTATACATAAAATAATATAAAACAAACAAGTACATGAGGGCAGAAACAGTTTTTCTGTTCTGGAAAGCATTTCTGTCCAGAAACATAAAATCCAAATAAATAAGGGTATACTATCTATTTTGAGAATGAGGTACAGAATTTAGGAATGTATAAATAATATATGAGACTGGGGTTGGTTGGCACACTCTTCATTCTTTTCAGTATTTCTCTGGCATAATTTATGAATATTCCAAGCAGTAGCGGACAAAAGGTTAGGATTAGGGTCTGAGCTTGTCCACAAATGTTTTCTAAAATTAGGTGACTAATGATTAAAGTGTTGTGCACTTGAACCAAACAGCCCCAACACAGGGTTGTTTCGCACACGTTATGGAGTTGGTTGGCACAATTTTAAAATGTTATAGTTACAAAGAATGAAGAAATGGAATAAATAAAAATATTATCTATAAAATCTAAAATGTATAAACAATATAATATAAAATAGAGTTTCTTACTTCATTCGTTGTAACTATAGCATTTTAACATTCTGCCAACCAACCACAAAATTAATGTGCCAACCAACCCCGGTCACATTGGGACTCACCTCTGTGATAATATCATGTTACCCAGCTAACATCACTCATCACAGACTTTCTAATCTTATATCAAAATGTAGCTGATTCCTATCTCTACCAAGAAATACATTTCCAATATTTCTACCTAGCACATTTTTATGATACATTTAGTGTGAAGACCATTGTTTCACTTTTGATACTACAAAACTGAAATGTTTGCCTCACAAAAAAGCGAGTGACTTTTCAGATGTTTTAACATAATACATGAGTTCAGGTCAAGAAAACACACATTTTGATTTTGCATGTTTGTGTCTATGACCTTAAAAAGACGAGAAAACAGCTATGTGCCAACCAACCCATATGCCAACCTAAACCGGACTCCTCTACTTTTTGCACTCTAAACAAGTTCCTTGTTTTCCATGTTCCCCTGTTGATGTCTACCTTCAACTTTCGTAAAGTTAGTTTGCAGATTGGGTTGCCAGTTTGCTAATTACACAAAAATTACCCAGAACCTAAGGAAAATTCCACAACACTGCTGCGCAAACTTACCCTAATTAACCGTCAGCTTAATTACACAATTTATGGTGTAATTAGCAGGCGATTAGTTGACAATTCCTCAAATTGTGCTACCAACAGCTCAGTCTGGCTTGCATTTCTGCACCAATTCCAGATCAAAATGTCACAAAACAACTTCTCTGGGACAGCCACACAGTACAGCACCATCTGGGCAAGTTCAAATTAATATTGAGATATTGAAGGAAGCATCTTTTAGTCTAAATCTTACAGTCAGTCAACCATTGGTCTTTTACAATGTCAACATTTTTATGAATCTTCAAGAGCTGGAGTAAGCAAGGAGGACTGGTTCTGGATTCCATGCCAACTTCTGCTCTTAATTATTTAATTAGCCCAATCACTTATCTTGTGTGCAATTTTAGCAAATTACTTCATAAGGTATTAAAATAATATATTTAAAATATTCTTGCAGTCTAATCGACACGTAAACCATTCCCTGATAGACAGAAGCATCATCGTACATTTTGAGATTTGCCTCCAAGGACAATTATTGGAAATTTAAATAAACGCTCACCAATCAAGTGTAGCATGTGATATTGTGTGTAGAACCCAGTAATCTTAGGTTCCATGTTCACACCATGACAATTCAGCTGTGCAGAAACATGGTAGCTGCAGCACATGCCTCAGCGGAAATACATGGTTGTCTTTGCACTACCAAATTTACAGAGTACATTGTAACATTGGGACAAGCCAACCATTCTCATAATCATGCCAAATTGGAAGAAAAGAGAAAAAGTATATAACATTATGCGTGTATATCTTACATTCATTATCGAGCGGTCTACCACCACTACCCATCGACATGTACAAACTAATTAGCAAAACCATGCACACACTTTCTGAGATAAGATGCAGGCTGCTGAGATTTTCATAACCTCGGAGCTGAGCATCTCGAACACCATCAATGTCATCCCGTTGCAATGTCTCGATAGAAGCGTGATACTGGAAAACAGGATATTAAAAAGCAATCCCTCATGTGTAAGCATGATAGCAGAGCGCTGCTTGCACATTCATACTGACACCACAAATATCCCCTCTCACCCTGGAAAAAGGTCCCATTCAATATTTCACACATTGAAAACAATAGAGAATACCAGTCCTGTTCAGAAATATATCCACTAGTATTACACTGTATGCTGCCCACATTATAGTAGACCATGGACAGCTGTTCTCAAACATCCAGAGTTCAGGTAAGGGAGGTAAGAATAAAGAAAATACCTAAATGTAGAAAATGTTCAAGGAAAAAAAAATGACATGAACAAATCTGAGGCCAAATCAGAACAATATTCAACCATTGACCTGGGAGCTGTTGTGTGTGGGAGATAATGTGTTCGACAGCTGTTGAGTCAGAGCATTCATTTACGTTGAGATTCCTTGGTGAACTCAAGCAATGGCCAGTACACTCCATCAAAATTGTTCATATTTTGCATTGCTCACTTACATTGCTCTCAGGTGTCTGATATGCCAAACGTCTCAGCACCTTAAATTGACTGCACTTCCAATTCAATGTACAGCTTTCCCCAGCTCTCAAGGCAACACATCTTTTTTCCTCATGTGGAAGGGGAGATGTTTTATTTCTTAAATTAATTTTGTTGGAAGGCACGGGTTTTGCCTCCACACTTTAATTAATTGCGATAGATTTTCGATTGCTGTTACTTGAAAATGGATAACCTTGTTAAAGCCGCCAGGAAACAATGTCCATGAAACAAGTGGGGGATTTATTACTTCATTTTTAAATGCGGCAAAGAAACATCCGCCCTTTTTTACTATTTTTACATTTTCCAGTTGGCAGAACAACTAATATTCATCTCCGAGGATGCTGGCAATTGTGTGAAATGATTTCCTGCCCTGAAAGAGAGCAGACACCTTTAAGTGATACCACAAAGATGCCTCTTACAATTCAGAATTAGCAGCACACTTTTTCCCTTTTCATTTAATTACCAGCTCCACTAATCAAGGGTTGCTAGCAAGCGCAGAGCCAACAGATGTTCCTGATTAATTTCCCCATCACCAGAATTAGAGAGTAAATTAAAACAAAAGATTTCTAGTGGAGTTCAATAAACAAATCAGGGACTTTTTTCAAGGAACAAATGTTACATTGCTAACAAGTCAGACGCATGCTTGTCTAAGAAGTAGCTGACTATCTGCTGCCATCAAAAACAAACCTCAATAACCTCATGCCTGTAAACGTGTTAAAAAGGTATCCTGTCACAGCAACAAGTTTTAAAACCTGTGGACGCAGGTTAAACTGTATGTTGAGCACAGCATGAGTACTGTAGCTACATCTCTGGACAACGCTATGCAAATCTCTGCTTCCTACATTTTAAACTTAAAAAAAAGTATACAATATTAGATGTTTCCCTATAAATACTCCAAAAGAAAATAGGAAAATTGAGCCAAAGGCACCTCTTAGCCCAACTGGGTGACAGGTACGGCTCTTCTCCTAATCAAATGTTAATAAAATACACAATCCGTAAACTACTAAGATTGGCCCAGTCCCAAATGGAGCCCTCTGGACTCACAGACTTTAATAGTGTATTTCTGGGGCCATTTTATTCCACGAGTGGACAAGAGCTTGAGGGGTATAGGACAAGACTTCTGACATCTGACAATACGTGACATGTTGCTGAGAGATGGAGACACGGCCTTACTCAAATGTATATGACAAAAGAGGAAGAGGCGAATCATCCACCACCTGAACCAGTGGCAGGGGGGTGCACTGACAAGTGTTTCCAAGATTTTTTTTTTACAGAAAAGCTTTGTAAGTGAATAATAAGTGTATTCTCATTACTTTTGAAAGGAAAATGAGAGAAAGGCAAGTGAGAAGAAGGAAATATGTTGTCTGTTTATTACAGGTTCATGCAGTGTCATAAAATGTGGCTACAACATAAATAAGGCTGGGCATAATTGTCAGGGAAGGTATCAATCACGGCAAAGTTGTTCAAAGTCACAGAAAACTGAAAAAAGGGTCATTTAATCGATTCGATCCATCGTGTCAAGTACGTCCTACGCCATTGAGCTGAAATGAATTTAGGATAATTCCCTCAGTCTAAGAGCCATATTTACTTGGGAAAGGAAGGGCTTTTATAGACGCTACGGAGATACATTTTTCCATATTCACTAAGGTGGCTTCAGCTGGTAAAATGAGAGAAATGCAACATCCCTAAAATGAGCATATTTAAGTTAATGCATATGTATTTTAGGGTGTTCTGATGTTAGACTGCAAAAATATGGGATGAGAGATGTAAATTCATGCATATGACCTGCTACAGCTGATTTATGATGGCTGGTGGCCCTTGCCACAAAGGTAATCGTGTCTGTTTTTCAACTTCTGCAAAAAGTGGGTGTTCATTTTCTTTCCAGCACAGGATCAGCATGGCTAGTCTTAAATTATTAATAAGAGACATCATCAGCATGTTAGAGTAGGGGAAAGTCACCCTAAATGTTACAGTTTTCCGATTTTGCTAATTTATTCAGGAAATACTTAGCCTAGCACTATGCAATTTCACTTCAAACAGCTTTGGCATGCCATTCATACATCCTAGTTTTTTGTGATTGTATCAGAGGTGCGGAATAATTGTAATAGTAAATGAAAATGCCCTATAATGTATGTTTTTTTTTCTGCACATAGTAATGTTAATCAAGGAAACATTTCCAGATGTATCCAGATGTACCCTGGTAGTTTATATTCAGGCCCCTTGCATACCATCAATAATTGTGAAATATTATGTTGGACAGAATACTTCGTTCTCAAGATGCTGGTTATGTGACAATTCCATGTATATCTAAAATTACAATGGGTGATTGAGCCTTCCCTAATGGAGCTCCTGTCTCATGGAAGAATCTCCCTATGTAAGTGCAGGCTTCAGATGCACTGTCTTTAAGTGTAAGCTTAAAACATACCTCTTTAGTCAATCCTATAGTTAGCCATTCCTAAAGTCCTAGGTAGCTTAGCATCAAGTGTCAAGCTGGCCTTTGCAGACCTGACGCATTAGGCAGCTTAGCGTCAAGTGTCAAGCACGCCTTTACAGGCTGACACATTAGGTAGTCTAGCATCAAGTGTCAAGTTCACGGAGCTGACACACTAGGTAGCTTAGTGTGGTAGTGGCATTACATACATTTACTCTGTGTGTTGAAAATCTTTATAGTGCTGAACCTTATCTTCTCTGTTTCTTTTTCCATGGGGCTCCTGCCCCTAGTTCTCAGACTGCTCCAGCCTCTTTCCTCCCCTCATTCTGAGGGATTGCTCTAGCCCTGTTCCTCACTCTGTGGTCATGGACTGATTCAGTCCTGTTCCTCCCCTGCCCATGCCTTGGCGCAGCCTGGAGCTCCAAATATATCAACCGGCCCCTCTAAACTGCACTAGAGTTTTGTAAAGGCCAGCTTGACACTTTGGTCTCCTGTTATCCCTGTTAGCTATTACCTCAACTGTAACCTGCTTAACCCATTTTTTATTTGCTGTGATAGATCCCTTACTGAATTTCTGCTACATTCCATTCTACCACTGCTTTACAACAGGCCGGCCAGTGAAGGATAGGCTCCCCTATAGCCGGATTCCTCCCGAGATTTCTTCCCATCGGGAAGTTTTTTTTTTCTTCTCGCCACCATTTGTGGGTTTTTCTTCCCACTGGGATTTTTTACCTCATGTGCTTGCTATTTGGGGGTTCAGGTGTTTGCCCTGCTTGCTCTTTTTGCTCTGTTTCTTGCCCCTTATCTTTTTGCTATTCTGCAAAGCTTCTTTGTGACAGTTCACTGTAAAAAGTGCTACACACTTAAAAAAGAATTGAACTAAATTGAAAAATGTAGTCGGTCAGTCACATAAACAAAATGAGGGGAGAACAAGAATATATTCTAGCCTGGTTAAGTCGATGCATTACATGCAGGGTGAAGACCAGCATTTCAACAGTTTTATGATGTCTGCAAAACAGTTCAATGACTTGCAGTAATTAACCGCATCCGTTCTTCTTATCCCCTCCATGTTTATCAACACCGGTCAAAATAATGAAGTGGAAAGAAAAAAAAACATTCTATGTCAAAACATTTTGGCGTTCCATCTGGCTGTCCAGTCAACACTGCGTGACAAAATTTGCCATTGTCCGTGACATAACAATATTCTATAGGTCTGTGACACTGAAAAAAAGTTTCCTGCAACATTTTTTGGCCATTTTTGTGGTCCAGATGAAAGAGTTATGCGACACAGTATAAATCAATAAATAAAGCTTAAGCCCTGTCAGTAAAATAGATGTCCGCATTCCATAACAACATTTTGGTGTTTATTTTATGTCTATTTTAGTGTATGCTAGGATGGCAAATGAGGCACAAGCCTGTTCCACTTCAGTTGTCTTCACTTCACTTCCCACTGTCCTGAAAGCTTGGAGGAGATGCGGAAATAGCAAAACGGGCCACAATAGGCCAAATAAACTGTGAGTACTCTTAGGTCTCTGCTTAAGATCTCACACAAATGTTGAAGTAATTCAAATTATGTTCAGAGATTCTTCCTCCTCCAGTGGATTCTAGACTAGTGTATTCTCAAAATCCTAAAAGCAGGAGTCTGAGTCTGAGTGGTGGCAATATTTATTTGGCAGTTTGTATGGATTTTTGATAATCTTTCCAAGTTGGACAGTGCGGACTACATTTCAAATAAATGCATAGTTTGAGGAATGTGCTTTCCATGCCCAGGTGAAGTGTCTCGCTCTGCACGCTGACTTTGTAATGCAAAAGCCACTTTCCCGTGTTTTAATGCTCATAAATATTACACTGTGGCAGATTCGGCAGTAACAGGGAAGTTATGTCAGAGAAACACACAGCTCCAGGCACCCTAGTTTGAGAACAGTATATCATGACAGCATATGTGCCGTGCTCTTTATAATAATCATAGCTCTCTGTGAATAACTTAAAAATGACTTGGTGTTTGGTGTTTTCAAACAGCATATTACAGTGCTAAAAACACATTCTGAAGAAATAATAGAGAGATTAATTTTACTGTAATAGTATAATATTTCTTGCATTCTAAATCATTTTAATTCTGTACACACAGACACACACGCTGTCACGCACGTGTGTGTCTGTGAAAAAAAAATTCCAGTAGAATTTCATGCAAATGTTAGTTACATTTAAACATATGTCCCTGTACCATATCTATACAATTTAAAATAGCTTGGTTCATGGTGCCTTCCTTAATCCACTTTTGGAAGAGCAGACAATTCTGTATCCTTTCTTTGCTCTTCAGAAGTAGTCATGTAATCAAAGAATAAATGCTACTCTCTGCTTTGCACTAACTGCAGCTACCTCATAACAATTAACCTATGGATGAACTTTCACTGTCTGATAAGCACCCTGCTTGACTGAATCCTTTCTGTTGAGCTTAGGGATCAGCAGAAGGTCGAAAGGCATGACTGTTGAGTCGTGAGGTCAACTGAAGGTTCTGAGCTGTCGAAGAGGAGTGGAACAAAGCGACTCGTCCAGTTTGGTTTGTGCTCTGTCCTCCATTAAGATGGCCTGCTTTTTGACTGCTGAGCAAGGTCAGTTTCCGCTCTTAATAGCTGTCCTGTATCTCACCATCTCTCCAAATGCTGAAGTTGTCATTTTCACTGTAAAGCTCTCAAGGTTGTTGAAAAAATTTTTTTGAATAAAGTTTTTCCCCATAACAGTCAATGATTGTTTACATCTCACTACTGCTGGAGATTCATGTGGTGCAACAGAAAAGAAGCTTACATGTAATCAAATAGTTTAAAAAATGAAGGAATGTGTCTTTTAAAATGTTTTTTTTAAAAGGTACTATTAAGGAAACTGGTGAAAGGATGGTAAAGGGTTCAACTTGACTACAGAAGATGATCAAATCAAAGACCCGAACCTGATTTAAGTCTACATGAAAAACAACTTGAAAGCCGTAAATGCGGATGGCTGACTCACATTCCAGCAGTGTTTTTGAAAGAGAGCTGTTTAACATTCTGTGCATTTTGATGGATGTTGGTGCACAGTGGAAGAAACGTTTGTCTAATTAGAAAAAGAGGTAGGGGGGAAAAAATGAGTGCGGCAGTGGATCTTTTCCCATGCACATTTGCTGTAGACTGGTGATGTTGCTGTCAAAATAGACAGTGCGCATGGCTTGATTTTAGATGTGTTTTTGCACGTGCAGGTTGCCTGTTCACCCAGTGGTGTTGGCTTGACTTGCGCTGTCCGAGCTGACAAATGCCCATCCTTTGTTGGAAGGGAGGTATTCTGAATTCAAGTTAGCTACAGCCCATTCCAGTTAAATCTGATAATAGTCACAGACTCTTTATCTGTTTCGAAGGACAAGAATCAGAGATGGTTAATGATGACCACTGGCTTTAAACTTGTGAACCCTAATAAAGTAACAGTTATACTTATTAAAATGTATTAGACTGAGCATTGGCATTGGGACAATTGTTGCACTGGGCCACTGTGTGAATAATAAAATATACTGTATACAATGTAGTTATTAGGTAAGCCGAGCACTTCAGTGGTAGGAAATGGTGAGCATTGTTGGGCTGAATGGGCTGCTCCTCATCATGTTATTTTATGTTATGTTATGTTATGTTAGAACTGAATTGTTTGGAGTCTCACTGTTATGAGTTGCTTTAGTTGCACCAGGTGTAACAAGTAAATATACATTTTTGTCAGTTGGTATCACAATAGCATAAAATAATATAACATTGTACAGACCAACACATATCATGTCCACATGTAAAGCACACATGCACACAAACATGAAAAACAGGTATGCATGTTACACAAATGCAAGCCTATGCACACCCACACAAACAAGGAAATGTAAAAACCCCACAAAACATTTGTAATAAATATAACTACAGTATGGTGCTTACAGTATTGCATACTACCCTCATACTATCTCTCATCAGTAATTCCTCACATTTCCAAGTAACCTTGAGGCTAATTGTTCCTGATAAGAACACCTATGAGCAGTTCAAATACACTTTAATACAGCTCAGTGATGCCTCTTTTTCAGGAGCAAGTACACATGCCATGTCATGTCAATAAGAGTTGCTTTTTCAGTGCTAAAAGACAACAATTCACAAACAAAGCAATCCGACTTCTGCATTAGCATAATTAAGACCTCACACACTTTTATTAAAAAGTAACCAATATACATGCGTGCACATCAAAAACATTATTAAGTTATTTTGAGATAGTAAAGTTTGTTGTTGTCCAAGTAATCATAGCTCTAACATGTGCTACCATGCCAGCACCATGTTAGTTTCAGTTTGCATTCATTTACACTATTGACAAATACTATAGCTGCGGTTCAACACAAGGCCGTGAATTCTCAGTTCAGCCCATTCAGATCATTCGGTTTGTGTTAACACATCATGCCAAGGACCATAGATATTTTTTATGATCTCAGAAAACCAATCGTTACTGCTCATCAGTCTGGGAAGGGTTATAAAGCCATTTCAAAACAATATCAAGTCCACGATTTCCGATCAGGCTGTTTTATGAATTGCAAAGAATCCTTAAGCTACATCCAGGGGTATACATGCCTCTGTCAACATGATAAATGTTGGAGTTCATGACTCTGTCATTAGGAAACGACTGAATAAGTATGGCTTTCGTAGAAGGGTAGCCAGGAGAAAACACTTTCTCTCCAAAAAGGACATTGCAGGAGGGCTTAGATTTGTAAAATTGTACCTGAATTTTCAAGACTTGTGGAACACTGTGTCCTGGCTGGACAAGACCAAAGTGGAGTTGGCCATAATGCACCTCATCACATGAAACTCATGCCAACCATCAAGCATAGTGGTGGAGCAGTGATGATTTTGAACCAGAGACCTCACAGTCAGTGACTCCACCATGAATTCCTCTCTGTAACAGCATAGTCTGGAAGAAAATGAGAGACAGTCTGTCAGACAGCTAAAGCTTGGCCACAAGTGGATTATACAACAGGATAATGATTCTTAGCACGCCACCAGTAAATCTGCTGCCGAATGGCTGAAAAAAGAAAATGATCAGGGTTTTGGAAGGGTCAAGTCAAAGTCCAGACCCCAGCCCCATTAGAATATTGTGGCTTGACTGTAAGAGAGCTATGCATAAACAAATGCCCTCAAACATAAATGAGTTGAAGAGGTTTTGTGAGGAGGTGTGGGCCAGAATTCCTCCAATGCAATGTAAGAGACAGATAAATTAATGCATAAAACAATTACTTCTGGTTATTTCTGGTAAAGAGGGGGTTCTACAAGCCACTGAATCATGGGGTGCACTTTTTGAACATAAGGGTTCTGCAAGTTGGCCTTTTCTGGTTGAATAAATAGTGATAAAATAACATCTTTCACATGAGATTAGATTTATTTACCATTATGATTTGATGAGGGTCAGTTATGTCCCGATATGTAAAACTAAAAAAGAGAGTACTTTGTTTTTTCCCATCACTTTATGTCGAAATTGCATGTAGGTGTGCATGAAATTCACAGAGCCAAGAAATTCCAGGATTTGTAAAATACATACGGATGCTTTTGTACTTTCCCTATGCACATAGCACCACTGTGAAATCTCTGTATGAAACCAAGAACAGAAGTCCTTTATTCACACACATTGTTTGCAGACATTATTGCATTTGAAATAAATGATACACACCATGAAGAGCTACCTGTGGAAATATGCTAATGCAGAATACATAGATTAAAAGAATAGTCATTCATAATGGAACTATTGTCTTCGTATGTATGCATGTATGTGCTACCGGAATGGTGGTGTTTGGTTCAGTACCTATTTATAATCTTGGAATAGTGATCAGGTTATTATGAACTGTGATTACTAAATACACATTTGCACTTCAAACATCCATCTTGGAAATTTAGAAATTGCATATGCTGTTAAATGGTGGGGTTAAGTGGGAGGAACAAAAAAGAATCACATTACAACTTATATTGGCAGGTTAGTTAGGACAAATGTTTACATTGAAAAGGGACTTTTACATTTTTATAGTCAATGATAAAAGAAAATAATGATTGAATCCGGACCATACACAGTTGCAATGACAAAAATATGATAATCCTGAGAACTGTTCCAAAATGTAACAATTCAATGCAACTGTGCATTATTTGATTTAAATTAATCTCCATATGATCCATCCATTGCATATTTATCTTTCTCATTTTAACCTTCATCCACTTGGAATTCAATACGTTTTGTTGTCTGCCAACTCGGCACAGAAGATTGATATGGCAACGTTATTACAATCGCAAAAGTGTGTCAGAAACAGAGCTGTCAGCAGGAGTGATAGCAAAGAACTAATATAAGGATGCTAGATTGGACTAAGACACAGACACACATGCACGCACATTTCTCAGTCTTTATAAATGGATACATTTTTTAAATTGTTGTATATTTTACCCCATATAAGAATATCTGCTATATAATAATAATAATAATAATAATAATAATAATTATTATTATTATTATTATTAATAATAATAATAATAATAATAATAATAATAATAATACATTCAATCATTAATATTAATTTGTCCTAATTCAAGCCATTTATCGTTCTTGCATGGTAGCATATAGTATGGAAACTACAACAGATTGTATGTTTCACAAATATTTGCCTTCCCACCAAGGTGTGTTTGCTTGATACTACAATTAGCACTTTAAATACGTGTGAATTGCTTGATTGCAAATCTAAAATTGTGGGTACAGGAGCCAGATCATGAAAAGTATGTCTTTGTCCCAAACATTATGGAGCACACTGTATATATTAACAAGAAGACTTAGATGTTTGAATCACATGACTTAGATTGTTGATGATTGAAAAGCATTTAACTATCTCAGTGTGTTCTGTTAATTCCTACCAATGCCCAACAGTCAAATATTATATTTAGAGCCACCAGTTTGTCTCCCCTTGTTTTCTGGCATGGTACTTCAGTTCTCCACCAGCTAGAGGTCAGCCGCTTTGCCACTGCAATAATCTCTATAAGTTGATAAAGTAATTGGCACTAATAAGGTACAGGTGATGATTGACAGTGATGTTTGCAAGCGATAATCAGGTGTTAAGTTCTGTTCAATGAGAGCAGTTATAAAACATTTAACTTGCACAAAAAAAGTTAAATTACAAAATAATTAATGATTCAACCATTTAACTAATCATGGTCTTCAATCAAGAACTTAAGTAGAGTCTGGTGTCTTAGTGCTGAGGTGAAACAAAAACCTGCCACCACACCCACATTTTTAGGATAAGATTGCACACCCCTGCTTTATCCATCCAGCCATTATATAACATTATCTAACTTATCCTGGTCAGGGTCGCAAGGAGTGCTGGAGTAGTGGCTCAAAGAATGCTTTTCATAGCATTTAAGCTTCAATCCATGTCCGCTATCCTTCCTGACTCTCCCCATATTAGATCAATTAATTAAAAAAAAAATAAAAACCAGGGGGGGCAGGAGGATAACCATTAAATCTCTGCAGATCACATGGTGAAGCCAATGCATTGAAAGCATTGGAGTTAAAGTACACTAAGAATTTTGAAGAAAAAAAAAAATTCCAAAAAATCCTTCTCTTCAAAGGGTTAAAGTTTTATTGTCTTCAACTGTGCTAACTGATGCCTGCAAGTCTAAAACTTAATATGCCTTATAAACAAGTTTCATCTGAATAAGAGGGACACCTGCGTAACCCGACTTGGTTATAAAAAGCAAACAGCTGTGAACAGTCACCTTGCTCCCCTGTTTCTATGTATACATTTTTTATTGCTGTTTCCATGGCAATGAGCCTGCTATGACAGGTCAATTTGGAAGAGATTTAAAAAGATATATTTTCCTAATAAATAATAAAAGAAGGCAGCTGACTTCACTTGATTATATGTTCAAAAATAGCATAAGAAGTAGAAGAAGAAAAGAAGAATATAAGTTGCAAAGTGTGGCAGGAACTGAAACTTTTCAATCCTGTGCTCTGAGGTCCAATGATATTTTGATACAGTGATATTTTTCGATATGAAGCTCATATCAGAATTAACAATATGACAATTTCACTAATATTGAAATATTAAATGTATTGAATAAAGTATTAATATGGTTTCACAACAATTCTTACTTTAAAATTATTGTAAATTAACATTAGCGCTATGGTATCATCCCTAGTCCCAATACAGTCAGGGTTTCATTAGAGAATGTAAGGAACATTTTTTGCACGTAACTAGCAAGTGAACTAGTGAACGAACTAGCACTTGCTTGCTAGCCAACAACCAGACTTTTGATAGTTGAAAGACTTAAATGTTACTTGTGGCCATACAATACTGTCTTTTGGGAGCATCAGGATTTATTATTTATTTACGATTTTATGATAATAATTTCATACTACAACTATTGGAAATGAGTGTTTGGCTGAATTACTCAGCACTTAATCGCTCAAAGCATTTGATTAAATGAGTTGACTCATCTGACCTGGTTTCTGAATGACTGCTAATTCTCCTATGCAACTATAACCATATTGGCAAGTTTATATCCTAGACATAGTTGAGTGAGTTCATATTAATCAAAAGGAAATTGTAACCTACCTTTGATGCAGTTATCAGCCAACTAGCAGAATCTTTACACATACAAACATGCAAATGTACCCACACACACACACACACACACACACAAACAGTTTCACATGCAGAGAGACATGATCATATTGCCACTTAATTTCATATCACCCACTCCCCACCTTCAGTCCCCCAATGAAAAGCCATCATATTTTTATAACCTCTCTGAAACAGACCCTGTGCTCTTTCAGTCGACTGAAAATGCAACAACAAACCAGACAGCAGACATATCAAAAGATATGAGTTATCCTTCAGCTTTTATGTTGATTCCGCTACAGTGCAGTGATGAGCATTTAATTTGCTTTCCATGGAAATAAATCCAAATGCAGGGAGTCAGCAGAGCATCGTCTCTCTTTGAGTAAACAAACACTGCATTTGGATTCAGTTTGAAAAAAAAAAATGTAAACCACATTGGAAAGAGTTTGGTTCTATTGAAAACGTTCTATTTGTAATGCTTTATTCTTGCTTCTCATTCTTCTCAAAGAAAAAGTAATTTCAGTACAGATTATGAGTGCTTACTTTTGTTTATTACAAAGAAGCCCTTTGATGTTTAAGGCCTCCTGGTTTCATTGACTGTCCTTCACAGAAATTGTCGAGCTGATCAGCTTTGGCAGACCTGCTTCGACAGAAGAATAAGATGAATGATAAATTTAGCGCACAATTTTCTACACTAAAAGCTTAGTTTAAAACAAAAATGTAATCTGGTGGGTGCAAGTATTCTTTTAAAAGTACGTGACATCAATTTAAAATTCTGGGATTTTCCAGATCAAGAGAATACTTTCGTCAACTCAATGACTGGCCAAACCAAATTAGCTATCCTGAATGTTGTGCTGCTTCAAGTAACTGCCTTCCTCAAATAAACACCCACATCTTTTCAAGACAGATTTTTTTCTGATCTTTACTTATAGCTGTCGCTAAGCAAAGCAAAGAATCTGGGCCCCTCCCAGCACACAGCCTCCTGACTTTATCTCCTTCTCTCACCTGAGCAACAACTAACACCTGTCGGTTATCCTTTGCCACCCAAAATTATTTTTGCACAATTGAAAATAGGGGGTTCCATGCAAAAAAACAGCTGTTTCTGTAAATGGTAAAACATATATGCATGTAAATGAGCGCTGATTATCTCTACTTTTGTTTCATGTTCATCTTTTGATCACACATCCAAATGCCTTAAGTATATAGCGAAGACAACAAATTTCACTCTACCATTGCCAGTCTTTTTGAAGGTACTGCATATTCTCATTTTCAATATTTCTGTATAAAGTGACAGAAAATCACAATCGTTATCTAGGACACAACGTCGTACTGCATCGGTCATGATTCACACACAAGCCCTCTATTTTTGCCTCAGCAACTACAAACATTAAATTCATGCCCAATATAAAAGAAATCCATCCATAAATCAAAATTACTCTCTTCACCCTATCCCCCAAAAATTATATAACACTGAACACTTTCTCTGAGGGAATGGAGGCTATCAATCCCCACCTCATTACCAGTTTGTCATCAGGGACCAGGCTAAATGTATTTCAGCTCTTGGCTTTCTGCTAAACGGTCAATGAAGGATCCTTCAGACTTGCTGGGAGATCATGCAGAGTCACATGGTGCTTGTGGTATACATCAAAGCAGGACATTAGTGTTATCACAGTTTAATAAATAGTGCCATTTGAATTCGGTAATCCCTCGCCCTGGGTTATCGGCCCCCTGCTTAACTGCGCTCTTTAATAGTAAATAACATTGTCATCTATTGGGTTTACTTTGTGGATGAAAGCTCATAAATTATGAATATGCACATCTAAATAATGGTCATAGCATCTGGAACCTGCAATACGTATGGGGGGTTATTTTGCAGGGGGTTAGAGGCATTCAGAGGGAAATCCAGTCAAAACGAATAACTTGCTATGTTGTTCAGTACACATGTGCATGCACACACATGAACTCTTTCCCAGTGCAAATGCAGTGCAAGTATTGATATTTTGGAGTTGTACACAGCTGTGCAAAGATGTGTTGTGGCAAGGCTAGCATTCATCCCTGTTTTTTTAGCAGTTGGTTTGGTCATTCAGAAATGTGGATAATTGATGCAAACATGTTTTATTTTTTACAGATTCTAGGGCTTCTGAATATCCTTCCAGCAGAAACATGATCTTTTATGTCATCATTTAATTATTGTCCATCCTTAAAATCAATCGTATGGATGTAATCCTGCAGTTTAGGCAGGCAAGGTAGCCTCTAATTTACATAAGCGGAGCAATAGGTGAACAATGTCACAACATGGGAGGGTAACACAAGTGAAACTCCAGAATGTTATGTATGTGCAGTATGGTGACATGACATGAAACAGTTCTATAATCTTTAACAGCCTTAGTTTTTTAACAGTACTACAGAATACACACTGAAACAAGTTTCCACAGATCTTGTTCAGTAGCCTGGTTATATCATTTATCTATCATAATATTTCAACAAAAGTCCTACCTCCCTCAATGACACTTGTGAGGTTTTCTTTGTCACTTTCTCTTACCTGACAGTGTAAGATTAACAAAAATTGTGTTGCTCAGTAGTGGCCTTTATGTAAAGTGGGTTAAGGTCTGTTAATATTCTGATGGATTGCAATGCAAAATCCAATAAATAATAGCATGACACAACATCTCACAAGTTATCTCTGGCCTAAATAATTCCTTGATTCTTGCCATCTCTTCCCTTTCTACAAAATGTCACAGTAACCATAACCACACGGCAAACTGTTCAGTGTAAAATCAACCGTGATTGAGTCGTTTTTACTCTAATAGAGTACATTTGGTCCCAGTTAGACTCATATAAACAGTAGTCCAACAGTTTGATGATTATCACGTTGCTGTTTAGAATAGATTGCAATCATGATACATTCAGGACACGGTGTGTGTGCCTGAGCAGATGACTTTCAGACAGCTTCTGTACTTCCAGTCATCAGCTGTCAGTGGCGCATTGTGTTATCGAATGAACACTGGACATAAAATGGCTTAAAATGTTTAATAAATAAAACATAAAAGTACAGCCTTTGTTACTTTGGCTGAAATATTTTAAGCTGGTGAAAGTAGCAAGTGGGAGTTCAGTACAAAGCACATTTGGCTCTAGGATCACCATGGGTAGGGGGGTTTAAAGTCTTTGGGATTACAGCATTGCTCAATGACCCCCCTGGTCAATTGGGCACCCCTGCCTGTGTAGCAGAGAGAGCCCTGCTAGTTTGGCTTTAGTGCGTAGGCTGACACAAAGGACATAACCCCCTGAGACTTGAGCAGTCATTAACCCTCGTGAGCTAACATACTCTTCAGTGCTGCTTTGAGATTGCTGTTTGATCCTCATTGCATGTTACACCAACATGGTCACACAAATGCCATGCCTTAAAACCATTACAAGCTGAAATGGCCTTCATGTCCCGTGCACCCACGTGAGCCCCGTTCTTTATCATCAAGGTGCCTATGCGTCCCTGCTCTTTGGTCTCAATAGAAGGAGAAACGCAGCATCTGCAAGGTATGACATACCGAACAACCAGCACAGCACTAGGTAGGGGCAACCCTTAAAATAACTATCTCTGATGAAAAAGTGAGATTTAGCTACGACAGGACACTTCAGCACTACTTGTTGTTTCTTTTGTATCAAAGAACAAATGAACTTAATGAGACTCAGTTGAAACAATGAACAATTTCTTGCATTTTCCAATGGCATTGTCAGTGCTTATCGCCGCTGGGTGGAAAGAATGAAAGGCACTTCAGTCCATTCCCAACCCAATTGAACCCTTACACACTGTTTAAGTAGCATGCTATGTAGAATGAACGCTACCATTCGTGAAGGGATCCAAAGCATAAAAAAGTCCTTCCTGTTCTGCATTCATTGACCTCGTCACACAGGAAAATAATTTGGTATCAATGAAAATATTTGCACCGTAACAAACAATAAAATTGCTCATAATCTTTGGCTTTGGTTGAGTTTTTTTTTTTTTTTTTTTTTGATTTAACTTAGTTTTATTTGTTTTTACTTGCTAAAAGGCAAAATAATATAGATTTATGTACGGCTAGAAGATCATTTTTTTCCCCGACTCTGAAGCATATCCAGAGTCTTTTTTGTGAGCCATGCTGTGTTATTTTCCTGTTTAGCGGAGAGCCTCCTTCAGGGCAAACATTTACAATTCTGTACAATGTGGGCGCAGTTCAGACAGCTAGATTACTGTATTTACGGGAGAAAAACTGGGGTAAATGCAACGCCCAAGGGGACAGGAGTGAGTCCCAGTTTAGGACTGGAACCAACAGAATCCGGATCGTTGGCCAGCGGTGATGCAGGAGTCCTGAGGCAAATGTAGTAGCCCTTGCAGACATGTAGCAGCCCTTGTAGACATATATCAACCCTTGTAGACATATAGCAGCCCTTGTAGACATGTAGCAGCCCTTGTAGCATATCCTTGCAGTGCCACTCCCATATAACAAACACTTTTGCCTGAAAACACAGTTTGTTGCACAATACACAAAGCAAAACAGAACTATAATAATCGTATTTAAAACATTTAACTTCTTGTCATGAAAACTAGCAAGAATGTGAGGCTTATGTGTCTCCTGTGTAAGCACATCTTATCATTAATAATGCATTATAATGCAAGCTTCACAAATAAACCTTTCAAATCTAAGGCATTTCTTAAAAATCTTTGCATGTGTTTATCTTTTTTAATTTTCTTTCTTGTCTGTTGCACATTGAAGTATTTCCCCCAGTTCACACTGTTGATAATTCTGTCCTTTCATGATGTTCCAGATAAATATGTACATGACCTTCTTAGCATAAATCATTTCTTTTTTAAGAACAGAATTGTATACTTAAAAATAGCTTTTGAAGAAAAGAGTACCTTAGCTTCCTCGGCCTTCAGACTAAAACAACATCCTTACCTGTGTTTTTTAGTTCAATTTAATTTTCAGTTCAATCTTCAATTTAAGGCATGCCATGGAGAAACTTGCATATCAATCACAACCGATTATGGCATTTTATAAGACTATATAGCACCAGTGTGAAATAAAAAAAGAATTCATATGTTATCATTGTATTAGTACACAAATTTCTTTGTCTGGCACCTTTAAAAAGGCATTTCAATATATATATGTCTCTACTGCTGCGATCATAGGGACATGCTTGAGAGAGAATAATTTCTGTAAAATAATGCTCTTTTTTATAAAAGGTGCCTTCAATGCAGTGATGAATGATACTTTATCATAAGTTATGTGATTTCAAGAGGAACAAGAGAGCTGCCATTGACAGACTCAATGAGTGTAGAGAGACGA
The DNA here is from genome assembly GCF_018555375.3 of Anguilla rostrata. Taxonomy (NCBI): domain Eukaryota; kingdom Metazoa; phylum Chordata; class Actinopteri; order Anguilliformes; family Anguillidae; genus Anguilla; species Anguilla rostrata. The sequence continues at coordinate 15,429,453 of NC_057938.1, read as the reverse complement.
GGTTGCCCATCACACAAAAACAGCTAACTAGGGTGCTTAAACCTGCGCTATTATACAAACTTTATATATTTGCTGATATACCTAATAACTACAATCTCTAATTTGAAGTAAAGGCATACTTTGACTTGAGTGGTTTTTGTCAAGGGAGTATTGCTGTAAAAACACCCAGAAATCACAGCCACATACTAGTATGGCAACAAAAGTAGCAATTTCACAGTCCTCAATCTACTGGATTTATAATTTTTTTTGGCAAAACTACATTTGCCAACAGCCTCCTGCACCTTTATAGCCAATGAAGCTGAGTTTGAGATGATCCACAAAACTCTGACGTGAAAAAATGGTTGTGCTGGACAAAAAAGTGACAGTAAGATTTGTCACAGCTCTTATGCTCTTACTTTACCTATGCCAAAGCAGGGCTTTCCAACACACTAAATTCGCTCTGGTTTACTATAAAATCCTTACATTCATTCAAGCTATGCCATGTTTTTTTGGAAACCAATTTTAAGCTATGCTGAGTCACAAGCAGACCACACTGGGTTAACGGCAAGCCCGTGTTTTCCTGAGCAGCCAGTTGGAATACAGCAGACAGCAAGGGTCCGGGGCCAACGCGGTTGCCTCTGTGGGAAAACCAGCTCTAATTGGCCCCTCTTCCGAAGAAGGCGAAAAACAGACGCCTATGTAGAGTTCCGAGACGGAAAGCGCCACCCCACTCGTCGCACCCAAGGGGTTGTCAGACGTGACGGCCTTCGTGGTCCTGCCGTAGTTCGGCGATGCCACAGCTCGACTGACAGCTTGGTTTACTGGGGTGTCTCTTTGTTTACTTTTTGATGATGTGACATCCTTTTGTTCTTGTAATTAGAGCCTGTTTCTGCAGAACTTTACCAGCCCCTGTCAGGATTTAGACCGCTCCCTCCCGAACTCCATACGTACTGTATACGAGCAACATCATTTAGAGACTAAGAAAACACCTTGCGCTTTGCATGCCAACTTCAAGTTGTGCTCCGCACTTTGCGAACAAACATAGAATTCACATTTATTGAATTTACATAAAACAGGCATTTGTTACATCCGAGACAGGTCAGAAAGGAGGCCACACTAATTAACATTTAAAGGTTAATAGTGCTGATAATCAAAAATGATTGCAAGCCCAATAAAATTTTTTATCCTGATTAATACCCTCGTATATTAGGGAACCTGAGGTATCCTGGGATCATGAATTAAACATAGAGACAGCTGGTAACATTTGTCCACCTTTGGATGTAAACATATTTCTCTGTTGCTGACATGAACAGGTGTGTCCTTTGCTTGGTGTGGAATTTTAAAGAGGTTTTCTGAAGATACATTGACCTCTCAGGACAATATTATACAGGGCATTATGTGAGGCCCACCAGATTCTTGTCTGAACCCATCCTTCTCAAATATAATCCACCTCCCTGTACAGATATTGTTCAAAATACCCATTGATGTGTACTACGTATGGAATCTATGATGTCTCTCTGTGAAGGTGGACCTGCATTGCTAATAGCCTTAGTAACCACATTACTGTTCTAATCTATGTGAATACCACTCCATCAGGTTCTCAGAGATGGGCAAAAATAAAGCTCTGCCCTGGTGTGACAGAAAGGAAAAGCCGACAATCTGGAAGTATTAGCTATAATTCATTTCCCTCATCCTTAAAAGTCAAGCCTAGTTTCAGTGTGCACAGACATTGACTAACAAATACACGTGATAATAAAATTATTTTTGTGTCTTTTGAAAGCACAGAACCCAGCAACGAGCAGCAACTTTCCTATTTTCTTATTATTATTTTTTTCAGAGGGAACAATATTCCCACTTGCCTTTGTAAGTCAAGGTAAAGCCAAATTGACTGAATTGAGAGCATAGCTTCAACATAAAAATCACAAATAATAGTCTCTGTCTAACTATATACACAAAAAAGACAGTTGTAACTGGTGTATGCATGCAGTCATATTTACTGTATTTCATATGTGGATTTGTGCTCTGAAGGTAGCAATGTTACAAAAACATTTTTTGCATGCCACAAATCACCAAAATCTGAAAAAAAATCTCCAAAATCTGCAGGGCTCAAAGCCAAAAGATAACCATTCAGTGTGTTTCTGTGCCAACCGTAATATCAGCATAAATACTGACAACCATGTAAAGGCTAAAATATGCAATTATGGTAGACATATAACCCGTATTAAATAATGAACAGGGAAATTTAGAAGAGACCAATTAAAAATGCATGCAAAGTGAAATGAGTGAGCACTGAGTTATGTAGGTCTGTGTGAACAGTGCATGATGGGTCTTGAGATGAGGGAGTCTAAGGCCAGCAACCTCATCGGAAAAGGGGGTTGGGGGGGGGGAGGTTGGGTCAGTTTTTATCATTGCTAAGGTTTACAAATAAGCGTCTGACCAAATGTCAGGTTCTAATGAGCTGTGGTTGTTTGGCTGTAAACTGTACAAATTTTACTTGTTCCTCTTCTTCTCTAAATGTGCTGTAGCCTGTGCCCCGTAATAATCCCGTTGTGTGACTCTCTAAGCTCAACGCAGACCTGGAGTCCACAGGACTGCCATTAATACCACTTATCACCCTGACAGCGGGGTAATTACACCACCACCGTAGCCAGGTAACCCCCTGCTGAAATACCACGGCTCGCGCAGGGCCCGGCACCGGTGATATGTTTCATTAAATCCGGACTGGTTGATCATCAAGTGACATTAGCGCTGACCTATTTTCTTCTTATTTGACAATAAATTATCCTTTGACCATAGCAGACATCGCAGCAGACAAGACAGGAGGAAGTAGTTGGAGAAAGCCGATGAGGGCCAACTCGACTGCGTTATCTGTTAAAGGTCCCCTATTATACAATTCTTCTGCAATTTTTGTGTTCTTCCACAATGTCTACCAAACATGTTGAAATGGTTTTTCAGGGGAAAAGACTGTGCAATACATTTAGAAATATATATAAATCCAGTGAGTTTCTTACCCTTCAGGCTGAAAAAAAAGCTGTTTTGGGTGGGCATTTTTTTCACATGCTCTGAATTGACTACTTAACTGCCCGAGAATGACTGAAAGTACCTGTCCCATCCCCTGCCCACACTCCCGCTCTGGAAAAGCAAACAAACATGGCATCTGTAAATCAACCAAACAGCAGGTATGTTTGAGCCAGAGTCAGATCTCGAATCTAAAGCTATGGAGGAAGCCCAAGACCTAGTTCATGAATTAAAGGCCCTGTAGGAACTATAAGAACTATTTGATATAAAACTATGGCAACAGTTTTTATATCAAATCACAACTATAGGCTGCCTATCACGTACCTAGCTGCAAAGTGCATTGCCAGCTTATGCCCAAGCTCCTTCTATTTTTGCTGATTATACTTGTAGATGGAAATATTAGAAATTCCCTGGCATCATGCTACACTGCATAATGAATGTCAAAACTAGGTAAACTCAGATTTCTTAGATATGGGACCTTTAAAATTAAATGTGGGCACGGCTAATATTGGATGTAAGTCCAAACCATGGCTGCTGTATGATGGAGCTACGTACAGTATGCACTGCAAACTAGCTCCCTGTGTAGTCCAAACATAATCCCCATGTTGAAATGCAGATGTTCAGACTGAAGCTTGGGTTCAATGAGCATTTAACTTAACTTTGACTTAAAAATAAAATGTAGGTCTTAGTTTTTTAACACTTGGTTGAACAAGTTCTTCAATGTGCATCATTCATTTTCCAAAGTCTGCTTGTGAAGAAATAAATGAATAACTAAGTACATATAACTCAATGTTAAGACAAAATATTAATTGAACCCAAGCCTGAATTGTTACTACATAAACCAAGTTGAATCCTTGACCACACACAGGTGTAATTATGACCAAGGATAAATTAAATGTTTTAATAGAGTGAGGATTTATAAAACCCTGTATTTAAAAATAAACATAAAATACACCAAGCTGATAGACAGCTATGTGGAACCACCATATTAACAGTAACAAAAGCTAAAGAAAGCATTGAAAGCATACAAGGACAGTACCTAAATGATGAATGCAATGTCGACTTTAGCGCTCTTGACAGGGACCATGCTTCATAATTACAAACCTAGCCATTTCTGTTAATTTCTTTTCACAAATAAATAATAATAACAATTTTACAGTATTTCCTTTTTTTATTGAAGAACGAAAGAAATCACTGGGAAAATAACCTTGCCACTAGGCTTCTCTCTGCTAATGGAGCCCGTAGTGAATTTCAGTGAATTTCTAACAGAACCCCCCTCTCTCTCTCTCTTAAAAGTAACATTAAAGACACAGACACAAGATGAAACAACCTTCTACTGGGCCTCAGTTGATATCTCTGACCAGTGGCCTAAAGTGCTTGGCAAATGTCAATAGAAAGTAATGCAAGGGCAATGTTATTTGTTCGAGAACTACTTTAGGTCACAGAGATTCAAGAAGGCATACAAAGCACTGTTCATGAAAGGACGTGTCTATTAGGAACACCTGTGCTTTAGAGCACAAAATAAAAGCAGCATGTTTTTTCGTCTCAAAAATATATCCCACTAGGTCTAAATTGAAAGAACACCATCTTCGCATGGTGTATAATTCATTTCCCTTCAAAAGTTAACCCTTTTGGTGCTCCATTCAGTGGGACCATGCCTGTATATTACAGGCAGTCCACGTGCACAGGTGGCTAATCTTGTCATTTATTGTTTGTATTATTGCTAACCCAAATAAAGCCAGCAATAGAAATGTGGAATTCAATAAAGCACAGGCATTTGGAGGATTCACAATCTAATTTGTTAGTGGTTTATGTTTTTAAATTATATTCCTCGGTCCTGGGCTCCCAGGTGGCGCAGCTAGTAAAGGTGATCACTTTGAATGCAGATAAGGCCTTGTATCCAAATTCTTTCAGGTTTAAGCTCTGGCTATATCGTCAACTGACTGTGATGGGGATACTGAGAAGGAGGAGACAAATAAACTTTTGTCTTTGGGGTATGTGGGGTTCACACCAACCTAGTTTCCTTAGGTTAACATTGCATTAACTTTTTAAGGGAACACAGCAGAAATCCAATGTTTCTTGTTGTCAACTGTAGATTACACTACTTGAAATGGAAATAGTACTAGCTTTGTTGTACTACATAAACTGCAGGGTGGAGGACAGCCACTCGCTGCAATGAAGTTTATTGAAGGAGTTTGTGTACTTCAGCAGAAAATTCTGATGAAATCAAGGCAACAAAACATTATTTTTTATTTTCATAAAAATACATGTAAAAAAGTGTTCTTTGTTTTCTGTGCATATCCTGACAAATGACCTAATACTTCATTCTTTTCAGTCATCTGAATTGACTGTACTAGCTTTGATTGACAACCAGAGATGTATAACATATTCAATTAATCATTTATAACATGCTAAGTACCACAGAATAACATATGTACATATTTTTAATAAACAATTGTACCTATATTTTGGTCATGTACATTTTGTCAAGTGTGGTCTTGCTTAACACAACATTTGAGTTTAGAATTTCACATAATGTGTTATGTCGTCCTTATTAACATTGCACAGCATCTTTGTAATTATGCTGTAGGACATCTAATTCACCATTTGGTCTGTTCTCTACCCCAGAAAGCTTCAAAGTGTTCGCCCAGTGTGGCCTGGAGATAAGACACAGAAAGCAGGAACTCTGGGGGGGGTATTTGAGGTGAGTGTGTGTGCATGTGTGCACGTGCGTGCGTGCGTGTGTGCATGCGTGTGTGATGGCATTCTTCATACTGATTAGGCCATACCAGAATAAAGTGGAAGTCACAGTGTTACTGCTGACTTTGTAACTTGGTTTAATTATTATTAATGTAATTATGAACTAGTGTCTCTACATAGTAGCTCACCAACATTTCCTTAAGAGCCATAGCTGACTCTCCAAAAAATATCTTGAAAACCCTTAATATTTTATGTAACCATAATGCTTGCTAGAAGAGAGGTTTAATTTACCTATAACATTAAAAATAATGTTTGACACATGGACAAACATAAACAAAAATAGGGATACGTTGCCAATCTACAAGGGATTAACAGCTCTAAAGATATTACTGTCCACTCCAAGTTATTTATACTCTTGTCTTTAAGCATCCGCATCTGAATTCTATAACCTAATAACTCATGGGAGGAGACTAGTACCTAGCTTACTTGCTTGTCTGCTTGCCGTACAACCTAGCCAACTATTAGCAATGCACTCAGAGATCTCCAGTAATAGTTGATTGGTACAGATTTGACAGAGCTGTGTGCTTCCACAGCCCCTGCTGTGCTTTCTGTGGCTGGAGCTACCAATAGTGTTGATCAGACTGACTGTTAAATGTGGTTGTAAATTATGGAAAATCATTTAGAACATCAAATCTAGTGCTGTTTGCAAAATGCAGCTTTATAAAGAAAGTATGTTAAATTGTACATTTGGTGCTTTGGAAGAGAAACAATTGTTAGGCCAAACAGTGACCCAATTATGTTTTTTTGTGAGTATTGCCTTCATAAAATTCTTAAATTAAATTCAGTTTAATAATATCAAATAAAGTCCCTTTATTTATAAGGATACGGGGTAGTTGCATAAACGGTTTATTCCTGTAGAGCGTCAGCTGAAGCTACTGTGTGGCTGACGTCATTCTCCGACTGCTGCAGTCCAATTTTATCAGCCGTACTAAATCAAGGCTGTATAGAGTCTGTACGCTCAGCCAATTATCGTGGGCCAAGTTAACATAATTTAAAGAGTGTTATTAACTTTAAGTGATGACAGGAACAGGTTAGCTCTGAAGCTGTTACCTCTGTATCAGCATTATTGATATACTGCTTTCATTGTCATTCCTTGTTCTGTAGGAGAGAGTAATAAATTATTAAAGAAACTGCCGGATAAACTTGACTCTGTAACTCATGGACTGCACTAGAAGAAAATAAAAGAAAGGTTGTGCTTGTAAAAACTTTGTAGTATTTTTTCAAATTCAGTCATGCATGGTTGTCTGAAAAAATGAAAAATCTAATAAAGAAGGTGAAAAAAATTGTCTTTATTCTATAATCTTGAGAAAAGTACTTCTTCCACATACTAAATTGTGAATAGTGCGACAATTTTATTTTTTACAGATACAGGTAATTCCACGATTAAAGATTCAATCTAAATTTAAAGGTTTGTTAAACATTAATTACTTTGTTACTTAAGGCACACAATGAAAATGGTTTTTGTTTTTCAGGATTTTTTTATTTATAACTATTTTATTACCCATTGCTTTTTTAGTCATAAAAAGAATTGCAGTTAAGCAAGAGAATATAAATTTCTTAATAATCATATTTGCACTTCTTTTATTTGTCTGTAAAGCACTTTGTGCTGTGTTGCCTTAAAGGTATTATTATTATTATTATTATTATTATTATTATTATTATTATTATTGTTATTACAGACAGTGGAGAGTGAAGTGAACATCATACTGGCCAGATTTATGATCTTTTCTCTGCCCAGAGGTTAGCCACATACACACGTTTTCTTGCCTTTATGAATGACAGTGCATTACATTGTGAGCATTTGCATGTATATGTGTGTATGTGTGGCTATTTGTATGGATGTGGATGGATTAGGTTACAATCTTATTTCTATATACAGTATAAGGGCTGGAGGATGTTCCTTTGTTTATTGCCATTTTATTCACTCAAGTTGCATGAAGCCCACTAATATTAATTTTATTAATGAGCAAATGTACCATGATTATACTTTTACAATTCCCACGAGGGAAACTAATTAAAATTGATTTCATAACAAACACAATGTACATCTTTTAGGACAATATTGCTTGTTACATTTTACATTTCAGGCAATTAGCAGATGCTCAGACTGAGAGCAACTTATACAGCCTAAATTCTTTACATATAATCAATTTATACAGCTGGATATTTACTGAAGTAATTCAAGGTTTTGGTCCTTACTCAATGGTACAATGGCAGTGCCCCCCCTGGGAATTTAACCTAGAACATCAGAGTTACTGTAAAAGCCCAGCTGCCTAATCATCAGTGATGGCTTTTCAATATTTCAAACTTGAAGATTCAGCGATAATCACTGACTGTAAGACATCAATGATACACACAACTCTATACATAGCACACCGTTCAGGTTTATGGGTATTAAGTCATATACCTGCTTCTGAAAGTGAGTTGGTTACATCATATTAATGACAGTGTGCCTGGTTTTGTGATTATGTGTCTTTTGTGATGTCCTGGTTGATATTCTTCTAAGCCATGGTTCTTGCCAGCTGTCTGGGAGATCAAGTTAGAACAAAATTTCCTTCAGTGGGATCAAATGCAATATTTATCACCAAGCTGATGAAGTACGCCGAGCGATCAATTGTGCACGGAGAGCCATGCCATATACTGCTGTACGTGAAAAGTAATGGATTAGGTATAGGGTAGTGGAAGATGAAAGAGAAGAAAAAGAAGATGAACAACAATTTTGGACCTTTGACTGGTGTTATTGGGTAATTGCTGCCTATTCCTGTATAGAAGACCGGGCTGAGAGTTGAATTCATTCAAAAACCGGGTAACAAGACCATAATGTAACGATGGCCCTTGAGACCTTGCTGGAGCTGTCTGGAAGGACAGGTGGGCTGTGTGGTATAATGAGAGGCTCCTCTTACAGCCTGCACTGTCATCTTAATTGCATAAACTGTCTTAGATTTGACCAATTAAATCCAGCTTTAAGCAGAACACTTCTGTTTCTGATTTTTCAGCTGCCACGACAACCAGTAGTGGCATGGTAGGGGGGAGGGGAGAGGATTGAGATGAATATGTATCACTTTTAATCTTATACAAACTTTGAAAATCTAAGGTCTGCGACACTGAAGGAAAATATCTACTGTAAGTATCTTAATTGCAGAAACAGCCTAAGAAATAACCAATTAAACCCTGCTTTAAATAGCAAGAACCTTTTGCTTATAGGCTGCCAGGACAACCATGAGAATACAGTGGCATTGAATCGTTTACTGCACCAACTTTTCTTGCACTTTGAATGTATATGTAGTAGTCGCAGATAATTAAAGCATCATTTCTGGTTGGATTAGGAGATGCGATAAGTGTCAAAGCAAATGTTTTTTTTTCCTGGAACTTCACTTATCTGCTAATTTAATTTGACAGACACCCACTCTTTCTGCTTGTCGAATTTACTTACCTAAAATGAGAAACTGTCATCGTTTTAAACGATCGCATTAACAAATAAGCCTCGCATTCCTTAAATGATAAATATCTTGTTTCCTTTCTGAAAAAAAAAGATGTAATATCAGTCTTATGGTTTGTGAATACACTCCGTAATCCTGACTGCTGCCAGAAACAGTGACTGGTGGCTCCACAGGAGAGCAAATGATGAGCCATGTCTTTGTCCCGGGAGGGAGTATTTCACTCAGTAGGCCTATCCTCGTCCCTTCACCTCCTGCCGTCCGCCTGCACCAGCTACAAATGAAGTGCGCTCCCCCCGCACAATGGCACAGCTTGTGGACAGCTGAGTGAAAAGATGAAGTCTTGCCTCCGTCCTGCTCTGATTTTGGTCCTTAACTTTGAATGACACATTTAAACAAGTGCCATTTGTTCTGATACACAGCATTCGGCTAGACTCATACTTTTTTTGTGTATGTTCCGTCTACTGCTGTGACATTTACAAAGCATGTGTCAATATTACAAGTAAACATAATATTCTTTGCTCGTATATGACTGTTTTAGGCTGCCGAATATAAGCGGATAGACTTTTTGGTGATCAGTGCACCCACACATTGATCCAGTACACTTTTAAATACCAAAGGTTTCCTTCATTTTCTGCTGCAGTCCTACGCTCAATCAAGCACTGATTTTAGATTCTGCCCGTGGCCAGGATTCATTGAACATTTGTCCTTAACTGGTCTAGGAAGGATACAATTATTTCTTTACAAAATAGATTTTGTTGGCAAGACAATTTTGCTGATCGCTTGCCAACTATATTTGTGAAGAATTAATTTTAAACGCAAAGACCATGCAGTCTGGTGCACATGGAATGAACTGCACATTTCAAGGGTATTTGTCCAGTACATAGCAAAACAATGACCATAACAGGTGAGCTCCTCACTGTTTCACAAAAGACCATTAAGATGTTTTAATTAGTGGATTGCACCCACATGCAAATACAGATGTGTTTCAGTTTACTACTCTACCTTCCTAGTCATTGTAAGCCACTATTTAAGAATTATATGAATATCCTTTATCAGAAAATGCACCTCTCATGAAGTCTACCTTTTTTGTTTCAATATCTTCAGTATATTACATGAAGAAGAGGGATAATGAGTGGACCACCGCTTTGCAGTGCCAACAGGTGCAGACATCTCTCGGAGCTGCCAAATTAAAGAACAAAAAGCTGAATCTAGAAGAGCAAAACAGAAAACTGTGGGAAATTCTGAATATTTGTATGGTATGCATACATCACTGTACCTGCCTGTAAATCAACAACAGCATTTACATTTGCTAACAAGTGCTCCAAATGACATATGTATATATGTAAATTGATTAATAAGTTCATTATCGGCCATTACAGCAGGATTCATGCCAATTTTTTTTAACTGGAGCACAAAAAAAAAAAACTTTCCTAGGAGCTGATTTATGTGGTGAAGGACAAAATGGTTGCTTGGTGACATGAATATTCATGCACAAATATGATTTTAAAGAAACAAAGCAAACAAAAAACAAGCTGTACCTGAGTAAATTGAGTATTTTCTGTACTATTACCAGTTTATGACACAAGCTTCTTGCCTGTACCCAAAGGACATATCCAAACAAAAGACTTATGGTATTTAAAGTATTTAATACTTGTGTCTTAATTAAACCCCTTCACACTTGGTAAGTAATTTGTCCAATTAAGAAGAGGCATGTTTTTCTAGTGATTTTAAAAAAAGTCCGATTTAATGCTGAATGAACCTCCAGGCTCCATTTGCTGAAGTTGCGAGGAAAACCAGGAGTGGCATTATTGCTTGACTGGATATTCCTTCAACAGTGTGCTTACACCAAATGTATGATATGTACTCAGGCTTCTTAAAATGTACCAAGGTTCAGACAAAGAAAGCAGTTTTTTTCTTTGTTGGACTGCAATGCTCTGTAATGAAGGTGCTGTATCCTTACCCACCTTCAAGAACAACTAGTAAGTCCAAAACTAGCTGAAAATCACTTTCATTTTACATTTTAAAGTTGACATTATAGCAATATACACTCGGAAATCTATTTTTAATGGAGGCTGCTTGGCGGTAGTGATGACCGCAAGTCACTTTGCATGATAAAAGTGTCAACTTGAAAAATGCAATGTAAGAGAGCAGGAGAGCCATTCCAACATTTTCAACAATTTCAGCAGAACAATCCCCTGAGCTAGGTGGATTTTCTTCGTGTAAGAGAACAAATGCTAGTTAGCTACCTGCTTTGTTCCCTCACTGCTTGTCCGACTCACCGCAGGCCGACACATAGAACTGCAGTACAACTTTTGCTATATCACCTTTTCCTGAGAGGCCTGTACATTATGATATACCACTGATGAACGCATATGCTCTAACGCATCAAAGGTTTTGGTTCCTAATTTCAGTTTTCTACATTGTTGTACAGTTGGTGTGGTAATGCGGCAGTAGTATTCTTGTGGGTTCTTGTTCTAGTGATGTGGCAGAGCAAAGAATGCACAGCCTTGTTTTCCATCAAACTCCCGCCATTGTGGGAATATGTGAGCAGCTGTTTGTGAGGGGTGTGTAGGTGTGTCGTCTGAATCTTTAAGCGTATATTTTTGCCAAACTGCTTTTCCCATTTTTTTCTTCTCAATTCGGAACTGCCAACAGCACTTCAAGGTACCACCATGCCCCCCGCCGGCCTCATTCTTCAGGCCGTGTGTTTCTTCAGGAAAGCCAGTACTGATTGGACGAGAGGCAGATCTCTTAACTGATCACAGCTGATGGCTTGTGGGCAAATGGTTGTTGGAAGGATCTAATGCAGCAGTGACTCAGGAAACCATAGTTCATTGTTACCCACCCCATTCCTTGCAGGAAGTAACTAATTGTGTCCCCACTTGCTTGGGTGTAAAAGTATTTTATGGACCTGAGCCTGAACAGAAACTGTATATATTACCTGACAGGTGTGTACAGTATAAAACTTATATTTCGATTTTTCTTCCTCATAGTATTGATAGACTGTTTTGCTGGGGAGGGGAATGAACTGAGCCACTCTACATCAGAGCAGTGTCCTATTTCTTCAGATGATGTGAAGATGAAGGCTTCCAGTCCAGGCTTTGATGTCCCCCATTGATGAGCTTTAATAAAACCTTTATCTTCCATCAGGTCATTTGTAAGGCTCCATGGGAGGTCTGTTTAAAAGGGAGGTAAAATGAACTTGAGTGTTTAATGGATGTGGATCTTGGCATTGTTGCACACATTTCCTGGTGATAGGATCTCTATATACAAATGTGTGCATGTGTCCATGTGTACCTAAGCATATTAGAAATTATTTAACAACACCGAAGGACAATCTTTTCAAATAATTTATCATTTTCCTGCAGGGATTAGAAATGTTTCAGGGAATGAAAATGATTAATTAAAAAAAAATAATTGTCGTGGAACAAAAATGAAAATGAAATTGCTTTCAAGTCTTCCAGAGAGAAAACAATATTTTAAGAGTATGTTAATTTGCTAATAACTTTATTTTTTGTTCCAGTCATTTTCTTTTCCCAAGGCTGTAGTCCAATCTGTACCTGGAAACTTTACTTGGGGGAATCGCTTTAGAAACCAAAAGTTATGCCTTTCTGTAGCCACTGTCCTTCCTCTGTCTGGCCTACTAGAGAGTCAAAGCTGGGCGTGTCTGTGATTCCAGAAGTTTCTAAGACAATTTTTGTAAAAACAAGAGATCACTGAAACTTCTATGCTGCCAAGTTTCCTTATATGGCATAATAGCTACCTAGAGACAGCAAAAACAACCTCCATATTTTGACAAAGGGACAAGAATGTAGTGCAGTTTTTCTCATTAAGAAACTACAGGCCCCTTCAGTTCAGTATACTTAGGGAATTTACGTTGCTGTTGCCCCTGCCATTAGTTGCTAACTTTTCAACTTCTCAAGAGCCAAAAAATCAATAATAATAAAAAATAGTTGGCAAACACACTGTCCATAAATATATTTAAACAAACTTTATTCTTTATATAGCAGACCATTACAAAAAGGTAATGACATAGGATTATCAAGCCCGCTATCGCTTCAAGCTATATGGATGTATATATAGCTATACGTTGTTCATTATTGTACACCAAGAAAAAAGGAAAATGAAATCAAAAGAATTTACCAAAAGACGAGCACCAGTTGGCCTAAATGAGAGAGAGAGGACCAAAATGTTTAGCAATGTGCCGATTTTAGACTTTCTGCATCTTCAGAAGGCATCTTTCAGCAAAGTACACTGATAATAATTAGAAGTTGTTCTGAATTTTGGGCTTGGTTGCTGCTATGACAATACTTTCACACTTTTGCTGCACTTTCCTTTAGTCACCACTGTGATGTCACCATGCCAACATTACTTTTTTATTTTTCATCCTATCCATTATTACATTCGTTTATATTGGCTGCGGGTGATATGGTGGTTGAGTGGGTAGCACTGGTTCAAATCCCAGGCCTTTCTGGAGTTTGCATATTTTCCCTGTGTCCATGTGGGTTTACTCCAGGTACTCCAGTTTCCTCGCACAGTTTAAAGACATGCAGGTTAGGTTAATTGGAGAGTATAAATTTCCCCTAGGCATGACTGTGTGGGAGTGAATGGGGTGTTTGATGGACTAGTGACCTGTCCAGGGTGTATTCCTGCCTCTTGCCCAATGCATGCTGGGACAGGCTCCATCACCCCCTGCGACCCTAACCTGGAATAAGTGGGTTTGATAATGGTTGGATGGATATGCGGGCTGTTATTATACCATTTTTGTTAAGAATGAAACAAAATGAAAATAACATGTTTCCCTGTTTTCCTGAAGAGTTGTTTGCCTCAGGAGACATAAACAGTTTATTTTTTGAATTGTTAATCTCACCTAGTGACAGCTGAAGCTCTGAGATGTCAGGACTATGTTCATTTAAATTCGGTTCACTATAATTATAATTATTTTGAAAGTTATTTGAATGACTAAGATGATTACCCATGGCTATTTTAAAAACCATTTTAGTGTAGTTAATCTTCCTCACTCTACCTGAACCTTTAAACATTTAAAAACAGTTTTTATAACCAGTCTTTGTCCCTTGATTGCATGATATGTTTTAAATTTTGATACAGGGGACAATGGACACCTATGATGGAATTCACATTTTTGTAAATTAATATTTTGAACAAAGAAATCATTAAATTGATCAAGTGAATATAGGAATTGTGAAAATGTGGTTCAGAATAGATAATAGGATGAGATTCAAATGCAGGCATTCATAATACCACTTCCATTTTCAAGCATTATCTCTTTTACTGTAAAACTGTCCTTGTTTGTTTTATACAGTTGGTTGGCCTTTGCCTTTAGTTTGTCTATTATAAGCACAATGGTGGAATTTTTTCAAAGGAAAAAAAGGAATTCTATAATGCAAATAAAGCTTTATTTATTTTTTTGTTTCAAGTAAAGCATGAGTTTACAACAAGAATATGCAGTATGCAGCAGCACTGGTGACAGTTTAGCAGTGACATGCTTCTGTCGGTTGTCTAGACTAAAATCTTTTTTATAGAAAAATTTCACCATGTGTGGGGGTTTTTGTTGGTCTAATTTTTTTTTGAGTTTACAAAACATTTCAAACGTGTGTGTGTGTGTGTGTGTGTGTGTATGTGTGTGCACGTGTGATTAAATAAACCCAGATCCTCAAAGTGAAGGGGGCAGTTATAAACTGAATGTGAACCTTGCAGCGTTGAAGGCACCTGTTTAAAAAAAGGTCTACCCTTTTTTTCCAGATAAGCAGGAGCATGGCCAGGAACAAAGGCTGCCCATTTGTGTGAAACGTTTTAAACCATTTCAATATATTCCTGGGATTCCATAAGTATTTTCAAGTGATACATTTTTACATATTTACTTTTCTCCTGTGCAGCGGGCCTTGGCTTCTCCGAGGCTTCCCAGCCAAAGCAACGGCCTCCGGGGAGGCTTCTCCGCTGACAAATTAATACCTCTGGGAGGAGAGCTGAATGGTGGCAATAAACTCATTTGTTCCCTCAATAATGAAGAATGACTTTTTTCCCTTTGCCACATCTGTGACTGTTTCCATGGTGACCCGGCCTTACTTCGGCGATTCTGGAATCCCCCCACCTTCCCCTCCAGCTCCCGCGGAGTTACCGTGCGTTTGATGTCACTGGAATTGTTCTCTGGCTTCGCACCGCTCTGTCGTGTGTGCACACGCACACATACACTTACGCTCGCGTTGCACGCGGTCTAACCTCTTGTCTGTCATTCACTGTTCAAGCAAATTAACCCCAGCCCCCTGTTTTGTAGCCGAAACCCTAGAAAACAGTGGGCTTTTATTGCCGTGCTTACTATTACTTTTATATACAGCGTGGAACTAATTGAAACATTATGAACTTTTTCTATCCACCTTGCCGTTGTCACAGCGACACCCTCAATGACATTGGAAAAGTGTGGGCGAGGAGATTATGGCGTTATTAAGAGTGAGTTCACAGTCAGTGCCCG
Organism: Anguilla rostrata; assembly: GCF_018555375.3. Lineage (NCBI taxonomy): Eukaryota > Metazoa > Chordata > Actinopteri > Anguilliformes > Anguillidae > Anguilla > Anguilla rostrata. The sequence continues at coordinate 15,413,766 of NC_057938.1, read as the reverse complement.
CTGGCTTTCAGTCTTATGCTCTCTAAACCCTGTCCTGTGTTGGAATTAAACTCCTCCCCCCTACAACGCAGGTACAATGACCTGTACATAGGTGGGAGAGTTAATCTTCCAACACAATTCTTCTATAAAAATTTCTGTTTTCTGTACTATTTTATGCTATGATACTTATTTTGAGGTGGATACCACATATCCACAGGCAGCGAGCACAGAAGTAGCATTATCCGTGTACACTGTTGGACTTGCTGAAGCAGCTCAGGTTAAGTACTTTGCTCAAGGGTGCAGCAGCAGAGCCGGTTTGGGATTGGATTTTGTTGCCTTCTGGCTTGCAAATCCAGTTTCTTAACACCCTTGGCCATGCTGCCTCTCTATTGCAGTTTCACACATACAGACGCACAGAAACATGTACGCACATATACAAATGTGCACACACACTGCTTTTTTAATTGGTACCCCTAGTGACAACAGAGTATGAATGGAAGATTATGTTTTTCAGACATTGAAGTAAATGATATCTGTCTTTATAGTACATAATAGACAACATAGCACACAAAAACACACACACACACATACACAGATAAATGCAAATGTATTGGGACAATGACACAATTTTTGTGGATCTGGCTTGGCACTCCAGTACATTGAATTTTAAATAACATTGGATTGGAAATGATTCCCTAAGTATGGGGGACTATGTATAAAAAGGTCCACAGATCACCAAATATGGATGCAAGTGCCCTCAAATTAAAGCTGACCCTGTTTACTTTAACACATATTGTTTTATTTCAAATCCAATGTACAATGTACAGAGCAATTGTGTTGTGCCAATGTCTCAATACTTTTGTATTTAACTGAATATACGATGAGCACCACAATGTTTGGGACAACAACATGTTTGTCTTTATTTGTCTCTTATCCAGAGAGACATACCCAACTTTTTTTACATAGCATTTACATTGGATCCATTTATCTAGCTGGATATGTACTGAAGCAATGCAGGTTAAGTATCTTTCTCAAGGGTACAATGGCAGTGTCCTACCCAAGAATCGAAACTGCAACCTTTTAGGTTACAAGACCAGTTCCTTACCCATTATGCTAGTATACACTATACCTGTTATACAGTACTTCACTGACCACACTTTATAACACCTCTCCAAAGCACAATTAGGATAAAAAATGTTAAAAATAACAATTACTTTTGTGGAAATTTTCTTTTTTTGATCTGTGCATTTTCCAAAGCAACCACCCCAGTGAGAGCAATAATGTTCAGAATGAAGACTGATATGCATTTGGATGTAACGGAGTAAAATAATTGTCTTTCTGCAGAGCGCGGTTCACCTTATTAATGGTCGCTTCAGGTTTTTTGTGTGACAATTTAAGACAAATTTATTGACTGAAGCAGGGAACAAATGTTCCCCCTATTCATCCTGACATTAAACTAAATGAGTCATATCTGAAGTGTCACTGTCACGAGAAGACAGATTGTCCCTCTTTGTTTTGCATGTTGTAATAGATGTTTCTAATCACAGATATAAAGCCATCAAATAAAGTGAAGTGAGTGGTTTATCACAGATAATGTTTCCTGAGATGAATTATGTACAACATATGGTACTCTGGCCCAAATGTATGTAAAATTAATTAATTATGAATTATTATTATTATTATTATTATTATTATTGCATTTTAAATAATATTATTTATTTAGTTGTATTAGTGTTCTATTTAGTATTATAAAGAATCACACTAAATACATATCACATTTTGTTGTATTATGCATTTAGCGTGTGTGCAAAGGAGAAGCTATTTTTTCTCTTCTGCCTCTGACAATTCATGTGGAGATCATTCAGATGCTATTAGGCTTTAACCTCCGTCAGGTTATCACTGATAGATTAAAATCATTACGCTTCACCAGTCAACCCTGCAATTTATTCATTCTGCTGTGTCAGAGGTCAGGCAACTGTTAACCAGATTTGTACTCTGCACTGAGAATGAAGGGTGGGGGGTTGGGAGAGGTTGGGGACTGGATGGGGAGGTGTCAGTAAAGGTAATTGACTGGATTTCAGTGAGAGAACTGATGAGGGCAGAAACTTGTGTGTAGCAGTCAGGCTTGTCTCCATCAACATTTTTCTGGGACGGGGGGAGGATAAAGTTTTTTAGGTATGTGGTAATTTCATGCATGAAGTCTCAGTAAGGGTTCTGAGCACTTTCAGTAATGGATATATTTCCTGCTGAATGGAAATGGAAGTGTCCCACAGACTAGTCTTTTGGGAAGGGCTGGTAGTTATGGAGGGCCCCCCACCAAATTTGGAGACTTGCCTGGTACCCTTCCTCCTGTAAACCTCTGCTTCTTTCGTTTTGATGGCAGAGAAGGTTCAGCAATGGATAGACACGATACCACTGCCACCTAGAATGTGGCTTGAGAGCTTACTTCTGTCATTTCTAATGAGGGAAGAAGAGAAAATGAATTACATTAAAGCTCAGTACTACGTCCCCCCTCAACACCTCCCCCTTTCTGTCATTTATCTGGGCACATTTGCATGCCTTTTTAGTACAGAGCTGAATATGCACTAAAGTAGTTTAATGCCCATTCAGCTCAGAGTGTTTACTGAGCGGCAAAATGCCATGAATGAGCTCTTACAACCATCACTTTCAGGTTTCTTCTATTTTTTATCCAGACGGTTTCATTAAGCAGATTATCTTAAGTCAGTTAAGTGTGGCCAGGGATGAACTGCACTGCTTCGGACATGTAAAAAGGTTTAATCTTGTTCAACTCTGTCCTCTGAAAGGAGAGGAAATAAAATCCTTTTAAAGCCTTAGAGCCGATAATAGAAACCTCTACCATGCTACAGTGCTAAACGGCCCAAATGAATCCAGTTTAAATGAAAATTCATAAATCTTATAAGATGTGTTCATCTTATTGTGCTACCCAAGCATAATTCCCCAAGCATGTCATTTATCTGTCTCTTGTGAAAAGGCAAATTAGGTGACAAGTTTACATCGTATGGTGCATTCATATCAATTTCATATTTGTCTTTTTGAAGTAAAATGATGATTGTGTTTTGAATTAGTTACTTTTGTTACTTTTTGTTGTTTATTAGTTAGTGCTGAACTCGCCAAATTGAACTTTAGCGAACAGAAATGTAAAATTAAATGTTCGACTGAGTTACAGAATAAATAATGAATCCAGGCCATAGTTAAGGTCAAATCGTGATTTAATCATGCTGTTTTAATCCTGTTGAGTGTAGGAGGCACGCTTTCTGAAATCTGAGTTCATGAAACAGAGTGAACATTAGAAAATACGTATTCATTTTTATCTACATGCGCAACGCAGATGAAAATGTGTACAGCTATTGCTCAGAGGAACATTAACTTGAGACAAACCAGATATGAAGTGTATTGGCTTTTTCGTGATTCACACTCTTTTTTCATAAGCCCAACTGGAAGCGCAAAATGATTTCCATATAATTTCCATATAATTGTTTTTATTGTCTCCACCATAGAACACCAAACATTTGTTCACAGTGTCCAATTGGATTAAGAGTTCAGGGATGAATGTAGCATAGATTCGATTATTATAAAAATATCTGACTTGCACTTCATCAGTAATCATGCAAATTACATATCAACAAGCATCTGTCTGCATACCTTATTATTAAAAATAAAGTGTAACCTTCCTGAATTAGCTTAGCCGAGCACCCGTGTTACAAGGTAGATATTGTAATCGACAGCGGCAAAGGTGCTTTTGTGAAATGACAAACGGCATCCATGTGGATGGTCTCACATCTTTTGTGGCATTATTGCATTAGTTTCACATATTTTATGTATGAATCTCTTCGATATTTTATGGCGTTATGTTGCAGCGATTTGAATAAATTTGTCTTGCCGAGATGCAAGCTCAGGCTTAATTAAATTGCACCCTATATTTCCCATAGTGTGCCCATTGTTATGTGCATTGCCAAAACTGTTTTCAAGAGCTTCAGATAGGTAAAGGTGAAATATTGCCACAGCACATGCATAATGTATTAGAATTTGGTTAGAAAGGAATTTAACTAGATGCAGAAGAGTGACCCTCTGACCCTATGCTGGTTCCGTTTTAAAACGGTGTACCTCTTCCCACATATATTACTTATTTTATTATAGTTCTAAACCAAAACATTTGCTGTGCCTTAATGTGGACTGAACTACTCCAAGAACCTTTTTTGTTGATGTTTTCAGTCCCCGTGTAGTTAATGGAGTTGTGTATCAATAAAATAAAGCACTTTACTTACTAAAGCTAAAGACAAAGCGCTATAAACACACACACTTGCGAATACAAACAAAATGTGATATATACGTATATAAGGTATTTTAATACATTTTGTGCCAATGAAAGTCAAGGAAGCCATTATGAGGCTGAGAAATAAGACAGAGACATAGGCCAAATCATAGGCTTACCAATATAAATTGTTTGGAACATCAATAAGAAGAAAGAAAGCACTGGTGTGCTCAGTAAAGGGCCTGGTAGGTCAAGGAAGACCTCTACAGTTGATGACTTGTAAATTGATATGAAGGAACTGGTGAAGTCATTGACCTAATCTGAATTCAACTGAACATGCGTGTCATATGCTGTTCAGAAAACTTAAGGCAACTAGTCCCAGAAACAAGCGGGAAAAGGAAAAATTACTGCAGTACAGGCTTGGCAGAGCATCACCGGAGAAGATACTTAGCAGCTGCTTGAAGTGTATGGTTCACAGACTTAAGCAGCCAATGCATGCGACAGATATGTGACAAAGAAGTAAAATTGACTACTTTCATTTACATAGCATTAATATGTCCAAAATGTAATGGTGCCCTGAAATTGGGGGCTATGTATAAGTGCTGCAATTTATACATGATGAAACCATAGTGTATAAAAATACTCTTACAGTAAATAAAAGCAGTGAATCTAAACATTAACCACATGTGAATTGTTTGATTACAAATCTGAAATTACGGAGTGAAAAATGCCTGTACTGTAATGCGTGATTAAAGCCACTTGCTTTTTTGAATATTTTTAAGCTTAATGTAAGCTGGGACGGTAATTATTGTATCTTTACACCCAAAAACAAAAACTCTCATTTGTGTACGTGGTTTGTGGGTGTCCTGTTGTGATGCTTTTTTGTTGTGTGACATTTCTTGTTTACTGTAAATGGTTATACTCAGTAACAATTTTCAACATATTAACATAAATTTCACAGTTACATGAATTTATATGAATCCAAGAGGGATCAAATGTATTCTATCAGGGTGCATCTAATACTGAAATTTTTGGATGTGCCACGCACCTTTTTTTTTTTTAAGTCCACACATTACTTGACCATTGTGAGCAGGCTTGACTTTCATTTATTTAAGCAAATCCTGAAGGACTGGGAGAACTCCAGTATTAATGAACCAACATGTGTTCTTAACTTTTTTTCACAAGTATTAAGCATTACTTACAAGCTGTACATTTTTTTAAATCATTAATTTTATTTTATTTTTAGCATCTACAATTAACATGTCGCAAATGCTTGCACATCTTGGTAATAAAATGTAAATGAATGGATTGAATCTGGGCTTATCTTGTTTTTGTTGTGTACTGTGGCATTTTCATATATATATATATATATATATATATACTCTCTGTATTTAAACATTTAACACCTTAAAAGGAACGTGCAATACACTGGAGAAAATGAGATACATCTGGAGAAATCAATCATCCAGTTATCATTTGAGCACATCCATGACCCAAGATGCACCATAATTAAGGTTTCAAACATGAAGCATTGTTCTTGCTAGGATAACCATTAACATTTTCACTTGATATTATAAGCTGATTTTTTTTTTATTCTACAAAGGATTAATTCTAATCCAACATCCAGGGACCCTATTATAACTAATTAGACAAAATGCTTAGTGTTGGGAATTGCCGGCATAATTTAAGCATCATATTAATATGCAGTCTCTGGATAGATTTGATTTTTTAATTAGAAGAGACCACATTTGTGGAAGTAAAGTGTTTAAAAATGGACATTTATGAACCATGACTCTGAAACCAGCGCTATCTGATAATTATGAAAAGCAATTTAGAATATTTAACTAATCTCTAAAAGGCTTTGATTTTTTTCTTTTTTTAACAAACACATCAAGTCTCATTGTAGCAATTACTTAAGACACATAAAGCAGCCTACATGTATTCACTCAAAATGAACACTGTGAGGAAAAATGAGGATAGAGGAAGAGGAAAGTAATACATTCTGAAATGTTTTCTCATAACATTTTCAATAGAAGGAGTTTTTAACAGACACTTTCTCCTGGGCTTCTGAATTTTCACAAGACTTGTATTAACCTGACATCATTAATAAGTTGACGTTCATGCTTGTTTTGCATCTTTATAAACTAATAAACAAACAAAACAAAAGTTGACAACATGTACATTGGAAGCTGAGGACCAATTTTGTTTCAACGCTCCAAAGTTTCACAGCTATTTTAAAGCTAATTTCAGCACAGTGTAAAACAACTGTAGGAAAAACATCTTCTGTTAAACATTTAGCTGTGGTTTGATGTTAAAGCACTCAAAGTGGTGTCAAAACACCCTCATTTACTGCTCATTTACTGCTAGGAAACATAGCAGTAATCTTGTCAGTTTTTTGCGGTGTATCCCAATTTGTGACAAAAAAAAAAACATCAGCTCCTGCACCTGGTGCTTGTACCTACCTTTCAGACCACCAGGAAATTACTGTACAATTTGGAAAGTAATTATATTTGATTACATGCCAAATAAAACATTAAACATAGGCTAGTCTGAACAGTCAGGAATGACAGCACCAAAGAATAGACTAATAGTATTTAAATTGTAAGTCAGATCTTTATGATACAGAACCCCAGAAAGGCAAAATGAATTTTTAAAATGAATTTATTTACCTTTTTTTGCAGTTGGCCAAACCATAACCTATAGGTAAACGTAATAACTCCTCCATACAAGATAATATCCTGTACGTACGAGATAACTTGTACGTACAAGGTATCTCATGCATGCAAGATAAAAATGTGTATGACTTTGACTACAAAAAAAGCCCAGAGGATTCAAGGTAAGCTTGTCAAAATACTTGATTTAAACCTATAAACTATGTCCCAGTATCTATCCTTATGTGTTCATTTTAAAAATGTTATGTTAATATATGGAAAGAAGAGACAAGTGGAACTGTTATAAAAATGCTTCTGATGCAGTTTATGGTAATATTATGATATAAACCTAGTGGGGCGAGTTATGTTTACAATGGTCATGACGGAAACACGCCCATAACATATTCACGGGAATGTCTGTTAGCCCTGCGGCTACAAAGTTACCACCAATACCATCAATTTAATTTGCCAGTGTTTTAGTGGTTTGAAAATGTGACTGACCCAAGGACTGCAGGCCATCCTAAGAAAGCCGTTGGGCATCTGGTGTAATTCTGGTCAAAGGAAGTGAGGATGGTAGGAGGCAGATATGTCCACCACTTCCTTCTATTATTCTCATCCCTTTCAAATAAATCGGATGAATTTCTTCTAGGAAAACAGAATAAAAAAGTTATTCTGTTCTATTCTATTCTATTCTAATGGGATGCTTCATTAGGACAAATCAGCATGACATCATAACAATAACTCACTTAGCCACTTAGCCAGAACACCTGGAAACAACAGAGTGTGCATGTTTGAGCTCTAGGCCACCTCTGAAATTATTCTTCCCATTTGGCTATTAAAAGAACATACAATGTATATTTATCAAAAACCAACATGATAGCATGGAGGGAGGTATCTCTTTTCAAGGAAAAATAGAAAGCCCTGACATTATATGACTTTTTAAATGTCACATTTTTCCTTGCAAAAACAGAAGAAAGAAGGAAACCAGGCTTGAGGCGATAATGATTTTTTTCATGATGCCTTGACTCAAGGTACAACTGAGGTCAGATTGCCATGTCTCCGCACAGTTCAAGCGTTCATTTGGAATCAATGAACATTCACCACGTTGCAAATGACGTTGGTGACCCACCTACAGAGGGCTGGTTGCTCCACAGATTGGCTATATCAGCACTGCCAGGCCCGACAAGAACCCGGCTTGGGGACTGAGCACAGAAAAATGTAATCCTGTTTTCCAAAGAGAATAAAGACCATATGCAGCCGTATGCGAAGAGACCATATGCCACTGTATCAATGTGACATGTAGAGCTCTACATTTTTTGTTCTGCATGAGATAAACTTTATATAAAGTTTTCCCTCAGAAGTTATCCTTTACAGAGCTGATGACACATGAAGTGGCTTGATTGCATTTAATCATAAGTTATTTCTTCTATTTTGTGTATGGATTTTTAAAAATAACTCTTTTTAAACCAATTTCTAACGTTTGCAATAAAAAAAGTCTGCTGTACTTAAATTGCAGTTAAAGTGCTCCTAGAGTGAATAAGAGTTATGAATTTGGCTTTTAAGAAATGTCATTTTACCCTAATGGCTAATATTTTGCATTCACTGAGAACCGTTCCCGGTTTTGCCTCTACTGTCTTTCACTGTCACTGTAAATTCATATCAGTCTTAAGCAATCTTTGCAATACTAGCCATACTACTTTGATGGATATGCTAAATTAACTCTGTACAGTCCTTCCATTGGAAAACTGTTATTCATTCCTATTGCAAAATACTTTTTTATATAGTAAAAGTTCTTGCTGACTTGCAGTGGACAACATGTCTGGTTTACTTGGACAATATCATTTGTTTTGGCTGGACTTTCCAGGAACATTTATTACATTTAGATGGAGTTCCCTCCAAGTTGCAGCAGGCAAATCTCAAAGTAAAGTCATCAAAATGGAATCTCTTGGCTACACAGTTACATTATTTAGGCTATGTTATTTCAGCCGATGGTGTCAGGATTGACCCAGCTAGGGTGGAGGTTGTTCAAGGGTGGTTGATGTCCAAGAAATATACAGAAGTGAGAAGTTGTGTAGGGTTAGTCTCTTATTATAAGTGTTTGGTGAAGGGATTGGCTGAGATTTCTCACCCCTTACATCAGTTGTGTGAGAAGAGAAATAGGCTGTGATGGAGTGACGAGTGCCATCAAGTGTTCAATTGGTTGAAGGCTAGTTTAATAATGGCCTCAGTGTTAGCATATCCAGATCCAAATAAAACTTTTATTTCGGATATGGATGCCTGTGATGTTTTTTATTGGGGCCGTCCTCTCTCGAGTGGAAGGTGGGATGGAGCAGGTTATTGCATATACTGGTAAAGCACTAAATAAAAAGAAACACAAGTATGCCACGACCAAGAAACGCTGTTGAGTATGGTCACATTTACTAAATATTATGCACTACCTTTTAAGTAAGGAATTTTTTCTACATACTGATCATAATTTATTGATGTTTGCACAATTTTCAGGTATTAGAAAGACAGCTAGCCAGGTGGTTGGAACAGCTTGCTAACTAGCAGTGTAAGATTGTCCATTGTGCAGGGAAACTGCATTCCAGTGCTGATTCGCTCAGCGTTGCATTCCTAGCTTCCTGCACTTTCAGTAGAGGCCTAGGCTACCTCACCTCTGCTCTTTGCCCAGGTAGAATCAGTTTAAGTGGCTGTTGTTCAGGTAGTGGAAGAAGCAGTCTAGCTGGTAGTGTTGGGTCAAGGAGATGAGGGAGACGAGTTGGCTCAGGCACAAATGGACAACCCTGAGATAAAACTTCATTTTCAGCTTAAAAGTTGTGCAGATGGTGATCAGATAGAACTTCCCAAAGATTCCCCACTATGTAAATATGCTTCTGTTTGGAGTCAGCTATAGGTTTAGGGTTCAAGGTTGGTGAGATTTCCCCCAGATACAGCTCCTCAGGTGCAGGTGTTAGACCAGATACAACACAGTGACCGGTGGCAATTTACAGTAAGGGTACAAAGATTACAGGGAAAAGTTAAAAATTGGATTTTATTGGCAAGGGTGGTTCAGGTATGTGAGACAGTGCAATAGAGTCTGTGGACTGTGCATCACACAAAACCCAGGGGAGACCACCATCCCCTCCTTTTATAGCATTGATGATCACTTTGGGAGGCCCTGTTGAGCTTAAGTCTTCGGTTGCCCTTGGTGCAGGGATGGAGTCTTCAGCTGTTGTTGCTTACCTCCAAAGTCCAGGGGCTGGTAACAGATCCCCCCGGAGTGGGTGGCCTGTCTGGAGGTCCACCTCAACAGGGACCACATCCACCCCAAGCCTGGAGATCACCTGCATGGTTCTGGGACTACTAGAGGGCATCATAATGACACAAGGACAAGTTTTTTTTTTCCATGAGGGGGGGTCAAATGTAGTGAATGGCTGCACCATCACTGATTGCTAATTGTGTGCACCTGCTGGCTCGCTGGTTATATGCTGTTGGGACTATGGGAATTTAAGTCAGAGCTGGGAGCAGTCGGGTAAGTGAGCAGAGGAGTTGAGGCACTGGTTATATTTGTATAACCTACTCGTTATGGGAAGTGTACACTTCCCAGGGGGAAGGCGCCATTTGTGGCTGTCTAGGACCACCAATGGCAAAGAGATACTGAGAAATAGCGGTGGGATTGAGTAAGGTAGTCGTCGGGGCTTATTGTCATAGCAGTGCTGTCCACTTCCCTGTTCATTGGTTTGGAGTGATTGGCCCACTGCCACAGTCCCCACAGTGTTTCTGCATCGGACTGACAATTTTCCCCCAAGCCTGGGCTCACACGCTCTACAAGCCACATCAACTGGTGCAGCACCAAGCATAGACCCCGAGGAGGGTCTGAAAGATCGGCGAGTTATGTGCTTCTTAATTCCTGATTTAGATAAATGTCCTGTCCTAGTCTGTGTCTCTTGTTAGTCTAGCGGGGGTGGGAAGGTTATCGAGGGAATTGGCTTGGCTACCAGGTGCAGATCACTCGTAAGAACATAATACTTTGCTGTGTGCGTGTAGGACACTCCCTAACCTTTGGGCCTTGCTATTTGTGTTATCCTACATGCTATACCTTTTGGATGTGATGATTCACGCATATTTAAGATTGGTTGTCCTCCTATTTACCTTGCTTTGTGTGAAATTGTATGCATGCTTTAAAAATTGCTGTGGCCACTCAGTTATCCATAGGTGCCACAGGCCAGGCTCAGTCTTCCTATTAGATTCTCCGGCCTGGTGTGTCATCTTATGAATTTACAATATTGCTCTAAATAAAGTTTAAGTTTTCCTATCACATCATTGCTGTCTGGTTGTTCTCAGGTGACCTACTCTAGACTCTACATTGAAAAGGGTTTATTGATCTATCACAGAGTCAGTGGATACGTTGTGTTAAATTCCAATACTTCTTATCACACAGATTTTGTCCAATCTGGGACGAGATCTACCCTTTCCGGTTTGTGAAATGTTTATTTATTTATGTTCTGGGCGTTGGGTTTTCATATTCATTAATTTGTCTCAACATGTTTTGTTTTACTGTTCGCTGTCCCGTTTGCTAAATTGTGAGTGTGTTTCATGAAATGTTGGGGTTTTTATTTAGCTGTTAATGTGTTTTGTGGCATGTTCTGCTTTTGGGTTTGTTATTTTGTTTTGTGAAATGTGGTGTTTTCTGCGTTATAATTGTGCTTTGTGAAATTATATTGCGGTTTCAGATTTGTTATAGAGTTCTGCTAAATTATGTGGGGGTTTTAGATTTATTTTGTTTTACTAAATTATGTTACAGTTTTAGATTTGGTATTTTGTTTTGTGTGATGTTGTGTTTCTAAGTTGTTGTCATGTTTTATGAGATGTTAATATGTTTGTGTTTTATGAATTGTTAATTTTTCTGAATGCCACTCTGAAGAGACATAAAATCAGAAGGATAATTCATGAATGAAGTCAGCACTTTCTGACATATTTGTGGGAAATAAGGACTGCTGGTTTTTTACCTCCAGCACCCCCGATTGACAGCTCACGAAAAGAATCAGTAAGGGGCTTCTAAATTGCCTGAGGTACATTATTTTCCTCAACACCCATTAGGTCAGTATGTCTTGAACATGCGTTTGCCTGGGCTCAACTGACAGAGACATGGAGACTGGCCTGTAGCTCAGTCTCTCATATACTTCAACTTTGTGGCCATCAGGTGGATCGGAGTACGGTATTTTTCACCCTGGGACTCAAAGCCCATATTCTCTAAGGGAAAATAAAAGATATGGCAGACATAACATGGTTATCAGAAGGGTCATTTTTTCCAGCTTCTGATTGGTGGAGAGGGATGAAGACCAGCAGTACTGTCCCCTGAGGGGTAGATTTCAGCAGCCCTGCTGTATATGGTGAACATGAACACACAGAACATTTGGGATTGTGATATTGAAATATGTAAAGGAAGATCTGCTGGTTATTAGCACAGATTATATATATCCTATGGATAAACCCACTCAGGGCTTTCCAACTACATATGCCATTTCTTACTATTATAAATGTCAGAGTGCTTTCATTAAATTACACAATTACAGGCATAAAGTTAAATCCAGTTAATAATTAACTTTCGATAACAACTGAACAAATATTTTGTATAATTCTATTTTTATTATTTCAGTGCTTTTGTTCTCATCCCAGAGATGCCAGCACAAAATTCCCTGATGGAGAAAAACGGATTTCTCTTTGTCTCTCACTAACACCTGGGAATTGCAAATCTACAGAAATAACTCCCTGTTCGGTACTGCAGTGAACTAATACTGCAATACGCAACCATCCATTATAATTAACATTGCTGCTGCTTTTAATATAGACATATTGCACCTACTGGGTTGCGCAGACGTAGATCTGAATTACATTATATTATCCTTTGTTTGGAATATTATAATGTGCAGTCTTCTTTTGTCATGAAGCAATAGGTGCATTGTCTTAATACTGGAAATATATCTTTAACATAAGATATAATAAATGTAATAAATACAAATAACAAAACAAATATTGTGTTATTGTATTATTCTTGCACTATTAAGTAGCAAGTTATATTCTAGTCCTACATGAATGTGCAATTTAAAGATGCAATTCCCTTTATGTTTTAACCACGTTACCTTAGCAAGAACAGTAGTGTTGGACTAACTGATATACAATCCCCTTAACCCCCTGGCCCCAACAGTGATACCCCATTCAACCACTTCATGCAACACCAAACACTGTCCAACACGGTTGTTAATTTCACACCTAATAAAATGTAGTGAAAAGCACTGTTGAGATCTACAGAAACACTGAAACAGAACAAACAAATACGACATTACTTAAAGGTGCAGTATGTAAGCTTGGAGAAATGAGCAAGAGAGATCTGGATTTAGAGAAAAAAAAAGTTCCACCACCTCAGCTCTCCCACTGAAGTCCCTTCCTCCAAACATATGCACATGTACTGCCTGATGTCAGAGTACAGGAGATAGAGGACATTATGTGACCTGCTGTATCATAACCAGTCAGAAGTTACTATGGCCATTTTCATAAAAATCAATGTTAACATCAAACATGTTTCATGGTGTTCAATGTTTAGGGTTCCATCTGATGGTAAAATAACAATATATTGGCTTTTGAATGTAAGATGAAAGCACCAAAGTTTTACATCATTTGGAAACTAGCTAACTTTAGCCAGTTTGTTGTCACCAGTCACACAATCACATCAGCTGCTTCCGTGGCTACAAACTAATGAGTTTCATCTGATTTTACTCAAAAAATATCTTGGCTTTCATTATTTGTATTTCTCAATGTGAAATTCCGTGTAAAATACGTTTTTTTTTTCTTTAGATTTTTCCATTTATTGAAATCTGTCGGCATGCAAAGGAAATTTACCTGAATATTAACAAAATTGTTTTACACCAAACTTACATGTTGCACCTTTAATATTTTGCTGCATGTTAAAAACCAAATATGAGCATTTTTAATGAACATAGTCCAGCCCCAGGTTAATGTATTACAAATAATGACAAGGAAAAAAAAAGAGTATTTTTTTTTTTTTTTGCATAAATATTAAAGGAGCCACCGGTTGGATAAATCACAGTAAGGACAGACATTGTGAAATGTCTGAATTCAAACACTTCAAATGGAACCATGAAATCAACCATTCAAAACCAAGAAAGTGCACTGCCATTTCTTTGCAATTCAGTGTATTATAAATGAGCTGATACTGAAATGCCAGATGGGAGCACTATGCTGACCGAAGTCTAATATAAACAGCTGATGTATTTACAGTTAGAATGGCAATGCAATTAACATCAAGATTTGACACCAATGGTCAGCTTTTGATATTGAGCTAAATAACATGGAAAATAATAAAAGCATGTGACCACACTGACTAATAACAATTACTAGTTTCAAGTCCATATGGCTGCTTTGTGGTTACCATGAAAATTACACAGATACACTGAATTCATCTGAGGTATGTGCGATTTCGGAGCTTCTGATGCCGAAACACAAAGGTCAGTTCACCTACTAGCATGAGAATACAAGCATTAATTATCATCACGTAATTACTAATGGCATGCTTTTCACAGTCTAAAGGAATGCCATATTTACATTCCCTGAATGGAAACCCAGGCATTGGTAAGACAAGATAATTCAACCGTGGAATTTAACTCTTCATAACTATTTGGGCATTCACACTGCTAAACCCTTGAAAGCTTCCCAGGTAAATAAAAGTACATATTTCACACAGTGATCTCCTTGTTGTATTAGCGACTGCGGCTATACCATTTCTTGTAGGCAATTTCTGACGGGCAGACTGAAATGTGTGGTGGGGCTGTGTTTCTTAGTAACATGCACAATGATAAAAGTTATGAGTATCAATCATAATACTCAATAATAATAATTGCCTTTTCATTTTAGTGGTACAATGTCTCACCATAACATTGAATTGAGCAGGAACATAAAGTGTTAGACAGAGAAGAATTTGTTTAAATCAAGTTGTACCTGTATATCTTACCCAGTTGTATCTTACCACTGCATCATCCTCAGTGAATTTGGAGGGCGCAGATGAACACGCTGTTACTCCTCCACAGCTTTTACTCCAACCATCTCTTCTTTTCTCTCTGCAATCCATCGGCTGAGCTGCACAGTGGGAGTGCAGTTCTGCGCGTGTGTGACGTGGGGGGAACGCAGGGACCTGAATGACTGGAGCAGGCTCTGGTGCATCATGAGGTGTGGAAAGGCCTGCTGTCTGAAACCTGTGTGACTATATGGCCAGATATGTGCTGCACTGCTGGACTGGTGCCCACAGTCACACGGGGAGCAGTATGGATTTCATACCGAACAATGGGGTCCTCACACCAGTACCTTTTGTGTTTAGCTAGATATGCTTCCTCACAGTCATATATTGAGCTTTTACTCTTTCCTTTTCTTAAACTTTGACTAATGAAAAACATATTTCTAATCATTACACATTTTTCAATGTGTACACCACTTATTATATTATTCAAATAATTACTATGTATTTTTGAAATCTCTATTAGGTAGATTGATACTTTAATTAATCAGAAGTTCATTTGGTAAAGAGTGGAGCTGTTATAAATATTCTTGTTTCTACAGGTTTCACATTTGCATCCACATTCAGCTACAGTAGCTATAACTGGAGAGGACACAAACTGATTTGAAATTACAAACCATAGCTTGTTTGAACCGTTCGAACAGTAACTACTTAGTAAGCTAGCCATATAATATGCGTTTTACAAAATAATAGCCTGATGACGGGTGAACAGATAACCGGGAGGGAGGTGCCAAAACAATATGGGCAGCAGAATTTAACTTAAAGGTATAAGTAAAACTTGCATAAACTATTTTATGTGGGTACAGACTTTTTTAGACGTGAAAAGCATGTTCATATTTAGAGAAGTTCACTGATTATGAGTGCAATGTCTGCACTTAACATTTGAATAACCCGTAATTATTAAACCCTTCGTGCAAGCCCCCTAGTGGCCTGGCGTTTGCATAAAGGGGTTAATGCATTTTAATCCTGGGTTAAAATGAATCTTTTCTAGAAATTCCAGAGAACAGAGATGTAATATGTGTGTACAAGAAATACAGGAAATAGCCTGTCTATTTAATAGTGCATCAGGATTACAATACACAATTTTTTTTTGTGTCCAATGGCCTCTTTTTTTCCTTTTTAAGCACATTTCATATTTTATTTAAATTACAGAAAAAAAGCCACTTGATTTAATTAAATATCAAAAAATAGCTTGACATTTTATTACCAGGGAATACATTTCTGCTGTGAGGCATTGATTTATTCAAATAATAACAAAAAGAACCAGGGATCAAATTCATCATGTTTTCCTTCTCCTGCAAAGCCCCACTTACAACCCAGTATTGACCTTCTCCTCTCATGTGGAAAATGTACACCAAGAAACAAATCAATTTCGGACCCTCATCTTAAGGCGACCCTAATAATGTTTGACAGAGTCCAATCCACTGTTATCAAAATGCTTAAATACAAGTGGTAGGAAAACCTGCCCGCAGTAAACCAATGGCTGCATGTGCACCTCCAGCACACATAACACACGCTGTACTCACACATTCAAAAGGTAGCCATTTTCCTCTCCAGCACTATGGAGGAAATCTATTATTAATATCATCATTAATATTTGCCAGGTATAGATGTTGGCTGTGGCTGAGCTGAGGTAAATCTCAGGATGGTACAATAAAAAATATTTTCGAATGCAGTGGAAAGAGGGAATTACATCATGAAGTCCATTATGTCTCTGTGTGCATGGGCTTTATTGTTAATGTACTGGCAGACAATAGTGTTACATTTTGAAAATTTGTGTTAACATCGGCACTTTGGAGATTGCTGAAATGAAGGACATATGCTAGAAAATGCAAAAAAAGAAAATGTAAAAGTTGTTTTAATGTTTCACTTAAATGTATGTGTTAGGTACACATCTTTCTAGTAATGGTTAGTCTTGTTAGCCACCTGCTTCCTCAGTGGTTCAACTGATATCACTGGGACTGCTATTTTATGCATTACCATATTAATACATGCATACACTACATTGGCACTGTTGTGTCTATAAATGGATGCTCCACTGAAAAAAATGTTGTTGCTTCTTATCTCGTAACCACCTCTTTCATTTGGGGAATACCATGTTTTCATCCAGAATCTAAATACATCTCTGGGAGTGCTTTACCTACCTTGGCAAAACTCCCCTGGCTTATTTTATTATTATGGTGATTTAACAAAATTGAGATTTCCTGGCAGTAAAAAATATGCTTCAAGCCAATGCCATCAGTAATAGTGTCTGGACATGAGTTGTGGGGATGAAAGGCTGATAGCATGAGCTATGGCAAGGATGACTTGTTGACCCAATGTTTACACAAATAAAATGATTTAAGAAATGATTTAATTATGTGAAAATCTTGTGTAGATATGTAAATGACGCACATCTAACAAAGTCAGCATTTACTTGAAGTCTAGCAGCACAGTTCCAAATACAGTAGTGTTTGAGATACACATACATCGCTATCAGATATCGATGTGTACTAGAGCCTTCGCATGTGTTCAAACGGGCAGTGAAGTGATTGCTTTATGGATAATGTAATCAATAACTGACAAGAATTTGTTAATGATGATAATAAAAGCACACACACGCACACACACACACACACACACACACACACACACAGTCACACACGCACACACACACACACACAGCATCCTAAAATATTCTACAAAGACAGTAAGCAACTTCATGTATTAAGATTTTCAATCAATAATACATGAAGTGAGCTTACTTGCAACAGAAAATGGGCTGAATTGGTACACTGGGTACCTATTAAGCCCTGTCTGAAGTTTTCCAGTCCTTATCTCAAATATTAAAATGTGTAGAAGTCATGAAACTTCAAATGAGAGGTTAAAATAAACGTAAATGTTTTACAAAAGTTTGACTGAAAAAAAAAACTGGCAGCATATGTAAAAATTGTATAAACCAAGACTTAGGTGGCTTAATAGGTGTATACAGATCTCTTCTAAATGGAAAAAGCATGGATTCAATTGTATTATCTTGCAAAGATAAATGAAAGACGGAAAAAGGCATTCTTAAGGTCAGACAAGTACTAATTGGTGCTCCTAGTAATAAACTTCAGAGCTTGCATGAATAATGCATTCCTGTTACAACCCATACATCCCTGCCTACATAATGACAAAAGAACTGTACATTTAACTACAATGAATGATATTAATGTACCATCAGTTTCTTGTCAGCTATGTCAATGTTATGCATCTTGGCCAGGAAGATCAATATTGTGTAAGACGGAGAGCATCTATCTTTATGATCCAATCGATGCCTCATATAAAGCTCCTTTGCAATTCTTAAACAACCTTGTTAAAATGAGTGTTTACCTGATGTCAGTATAGCTAGACAACAAATGGATGCGAATTTGACTGTATAAAATGTCCCACACCATACCGTGTAAGATATAGCAGAAGTTGTATACTTATTATGCATTGTGCGATCATAGAAACAGTTTCATTTCTTTGGCACAAAGAAAAGCAAAAAGGTTATAAATATGGTGTTAATCATTGACATTAGAGCTGATGGATATGGGGTTTACACATTTGTTTGGCTGAAGCCACTTTTAAGCATGATACTTTACCTTAAATGCTTTTTTAAACCTCACCCTTAAACACTGTTCGCTGTGTGTATTGGATCAAAAAAATGTGTAAGCACTGAAAGTCTCAGGGTTGTTTACTCAATAATAGTGCTGGCTACGTTTTCCAGATATGAAAAATTCTCTCTCAGCTTGCAAGAATTCTGTTTTGTCCAAAGCCTTCCTTGTTCCCTGACCTTTTCTTTTTTCAATAAGAAAACGGCCACTTGAGGGATTCACAAACACGATTTAAAGAGAACCCCGTCTGTGAATTTACAGTCATTCAAGGAAGGGCCTTGCATCGATGTTTACCAACCTCAGAAATGTGAACAGATGAGTGACAAATGTTACATTTCACAATGTCAAAGTGCCTGAACTCACATTTGTCATTAAAAATATATAGTAGGAAAACCTCTAAATGCAAGGTTTAGTGCATATGTTAGCACTGTACTTAAGTATGCTGTGTAAAAATTAAATAAAAAGAAATAAATCTGGCATAAACATTTGTATGAGAACCTTATTGTTGAAAAGGTGTACGTTGCTCTCCTGACTTTTTTATTTTTTCAGAAACAGATAAAATGTTGTAAACATTAATGTATCTACAAGCAAACCAGGAGGGCTTGCCTTTTGCTTGTCTAATCAATAGATGCACCGCACTGTGAAATAAATTACCCTGACCTTCCTTATCTCTCAAAATACAAGCAGAACTAAAATCCAGTTAAAAACTCACGGGACTCCTGTATGCAAAAAAGAACATTGTGTAAGATTTAACACTTTCCTGTCCGTAAAACTGACTTCTTTATTAGAGAAATTCCATTTAGTGTTGTAAGCTGAATGGTTACACATGAAGATTGAATGGTTAAACATGATCTGGCAATTCTCTGGCTTATGCTCAGTAACCTCACAAAATCAATAAAGGAATTTCCACATATTGATTTGCCAGCAGTAATATAAAGCAACAGCTTTTTGGGTCAGCAATATTAAATATAGAATCAGAATATCATTCAGTTTCTATATAATTTAATACAGTGCAGACTAGTTTCACTGAAAAATGACACAACCCCTGGAGAATGAGTACTTAAACAGGGCTACATTTCCATATCAGAGTGAGAGAAAAACAGGTGTAGAACAGAACACAGGTTACAATACTTGTTTTATCTTTATAGAAAAAAAAATGATGAAACTACGGCTTATTTCACAAGTCGTGGTGTAGTATCAACTGTTCTCACTACCTTTCTTTGTATGTAAATAAATATCAGTGCATTCAGCATCGGTGAAATAAAAAACCTTCCTCCACAATCGCTTTAGTTGAACATGTATAGTATTGCTGTATCATGTCTTTCATGGTACAGTTCAAAATATTTCATTCACACATGCAATACAAAACCCAAGTAGACATGCATGGATCCTGATTTATTTTTTGTTTTCACAAATCAAGGCAAAGTAAGAGTTTTCACATTTACGGTTTATTTGTTTGTAAATGACCTGATTCAAATTTGAGACAAAACAAAGGAACTCTGAACTGGGCGGAACTGAAAAAAAATCTAAAATATATAAACATTGTTATCGCAATCGGAACCCTCCAAAAATAGGTAAAAATAGATAAAATACCAACAGGACCACTGAGGCACAAAACAAGGGCACGCCAAACTAGAATGAACACACTCAGTTCTCTGGAAGCTAAAGGACACTGTCAATTCCACAGCACCTATGAATCAGTGACCTGACTTTCGCAGTCTTTCAAAGTTATGGCAAAATTTTCCTGTTAATCAGAAACCCCCCCGCGTTAGCTCTGCATCCATGCAGCATCCAAGAACACAAATAAATCTTAATTAAATCATGTGCATCATAAATTAGCCACATTCAGAACATAGAGGGAGCACAAGGGTTTATTCTAAAAGGGATAATTGAACCAGGAACAGGATGGGAGGGTTTCTGATTAAAATGTTCTGATGAAAAAAATCACCCTAATTGACCAGACTCACCCTCATGTTTGATGGTGGTGCCAACAGACAGGAAAAAGGACTATGGAAAAAGTTACAGCCATTGCTGCGTCTGTGTACAGTGTTTTGTAGCACAGGGATTGAGAAAAATGTAGACAGCTAGGTATCAAGCATTCCTTTGTTCCTTTTGTTATATGCAGAAAGCTTGCAAACCTCAGGGAATTTGTGGAACATGAAGAAGGTAGCGTAAAAAAGTTGAGAACTTTCAGCTCATGTCGGAGCAGCTCTTTCTATACTCCTTACATTCATCTATGTCATGTAGCACTGAATAGCCCCCATTTAAAACCATTATTTCTGTTATATACACTGCATTTCCAAAAGTATGTGGACACACTTTATAAAGAGTTGTTTTGGCTACACCCATTGCTAACAGCTGCATAAAATAAAGCATACAGCCATGAAATCTCCATTGACAAACATTGGCAATAGAATGGGTTGTACTGAAGAGGTCAGTGACTTTCAACGTGGCACTGTGATAGGATTCCACCTTTCCAACAAGTTAGTTCATCAAATTTCTGCCCTGCTAGAGCTGCCACAGTCAACTGTAAGTTCTGCTATTGTGAAGTGGAAACACATAGGAGCAACAACATCTCAGCCACAAAGCAGTAGGCCACACAAGCTCACAGAATGGGACCACCGAGTGCTGAAGTGTGTAGTGCATAGAAATCATCTGTCCTCATTTGCAACACTCACTACCGAGTTCCAAACTACCTCTCTGGAAACAAAATCAGCGCAACTGTTCCTCAAGAGCTTCATGAAATTGGTTTCCATGGCCGAGTAGCCGTACACAAGCCTAAGATCACCGTGCGCAATGGTAAGCGTTGGCTGGAGTGGTGTAAAGCACACCACCATTGGGCTCTGTTCGCTGGAGTGATAAATCACGCTTCACTGTCTGGCAGTCTGACAGACAAATCTGGATTTGGTGCATAGTGCCATGCATATTGCACACTGTACTGGCCAGAATAGTGCTGTAAAGTTTGGTGGAGGAGGAGTAATGGTCTGGTGCTGTTTTTATGATTTGGTCTAAGTCCCTTAGTTCCAGTAAGGGAAATATTAATATCACAGCATACAATGACATTCTAAAGAATTGTGCGCTTCCAGCTTTGTGGCAAGCCCCTTTCCTGTTTTAGCATGACAAAGTCCCCACGCACAAAGCAAGGTCCTTAAAGAAATGGTTTGCTGACTTTGGTGGGGAATTGAAATGCTGATTGTGAGATCTTTGTGCATTTAAAAAGCTGTGAACAACAAGAAAGGTTTCTTACATCGAGAAAATCAACGAAAAAAATTTTCAGGAATAAAAATAACAAACAAAAAAATTTATTCATAACTTTTTATTACATTTTTTTTGTATTTAGCAGACACACTTATCAACGACTTGCACAACTTCTTTACATACACTCAGTTTATTCAGTTGGACAATTACAGAAGCAATTCTGTAAGTACTTTGCACAAGGCTACAACAACAGTGCTCCACCTAGAAATCAAATCGACAACCTCGGAGTCTAGTTCCCTAACCATTATAGTACACTGCCCTCTTTACACATGTTGTTTGGAAAGGTAGACTTCCTGATTGCTGAAGTTGTTTTGATTGATAAAGCCAATTGCTAAACTTTTGCATACCACCAAAGACAAAAGTTTAAGGACAAAGGTATAAGGAGCCAAGGCTAAGGACAATTGTTCTCTTATTCCAGCCCACAATCATGGTATTATTCAGTAACTGCAGTGTACTTACATTCTCAGATTAGTATCATGTTCATTTTCTGTGTTCTGCCCATAGATTGGAGAAAAATATGGACTAAGTGGTTGCGACTTCTCCCATTGACTTTCCATGGGCCTATGAGAAGCACTTTGTAGACTTGGAAGTGCAGTTTTCATGCCACCGTGTTGTAGAAATTGGAGCCTGAAATTGCAAAGTAGGGAAAAGTGAGGACCCTTATATGGTCATGGCTGAGTCTGGGTTGTCCTTAAGCAGGCAAGCGACGCGCAGTGACACGGCAGTGAGGCAGGCTGTCCCTGATTTGTCCATAAAATACAAAAATCTGGTCCAAATAGCACTATAACTTTAGATGAAAAAAAGACATTAGACAAAAACTGAAACAACTATTGCAACTACGTGTTGTTGTTGGAAAAAAATTATCAACTTTCTATTTTGACCTTATCAGTACCATGGTCTTAGATTGAAAGGGGTGGCTGAAAACCTATACCTTGGCCAACCGCACTGGCGATAGTGAGCATCGTCTCTCCAGCAGACCAGGATGTGAGCTTCAAAAGCAAAGCCTGGTTTTGGCCACTTGGTTCAGCCCTGTTTCAGAATTTTAAAGTACAGGTTAAAGCTGATCACGATGTCCAGGTAATGTGAAGTAAAAAATACATTTTAAAAATTCAGAGGAATATGATCTGCCAGCCACCTTGTGTTTTCTCAATGGAGTCAAATCAAAAAGCGGCTTTGCATTCAAAATACGCCTACCTTGAAAAGATTATAGAACCCCACATAATGAAAGCTAGGGCCAGTCATCCTTAGCTGAAGACTACAAAATGCATTGTAGCTCTTCAAATATACTGCATGGAACACAATGTGTACTGTACATTATTTTCAAGGGGAAATATGTGAAATGATTTTGTTATATATTGATGGAGACAACCAGTTTTCTTGTTAACTAAAATGAATTCAGACAGCGCATACATATACCAATTTATTTTGGTTTATGTGGTTTAATGTATGGCCTTGCCAATGATGTAAAAAAAGAATGGTTAGAATCACAGGCATTATGTAAATCGAGTAATTGTTCCTCCAAAATGTGTTGCCTATATTACCATTTCACTATTACTGACCAGCTTCCTCTCAGAGGTCTGACTGCTGTACTGACTGCTGGATAGGACCCGGTCAAGCTTGAAGGCCTGCCACAAAAGCCATAGGCTACCTCTTTGTGTAAATGTAGCATTAATCTGATGAACACTGATGGCCATCCTGGAGGATTTTAATGACTCTGCGTGCACACAAAGGTACATATTTAGCGTTTTCTGAAACCCAGGGATATTAAAATTGGACTTCTCACAGAACGACAATAATTGGCGGGTTTAATTGCTCCGGAGATGACGATTATTATGACATTTCGAAAGGTACTTCTGTGTCACTACATCTTTGGCTCATCGTAGATGCCAAGGTCACTTCGCCGGTTGTCATTACTACCTGAATAAAAATGCTAATGAGCGGCTTCTCTGTCCCTTCTGTTTTCTCAATAGAAGTCCAATTAAATCTCCTTGCTTCTTAAATAAAGACCATCTTATCTCTTTTGAGCAGTAGTGTTGGGCAGTCGACACACTCAGTGCATGCATTTCCAAGCCTAAAGGATCGTAGTGTAAAACCAGGCCAAGTAATGTTTTGTTTCTACACTGTTATCAAATCATCTGTGACGTAGCACTGAAACAGATCTGGATAATTTTCAGTGGTCACCTATGAAATTTCCTGTCCTCTCCACCTTGCTTGAGAATTTCCTCTTCATTGACCCATGTGATATATACAACACGCTCCATAATGTTTGGGACAAACACTTAAAAAAAAAAATTGGCTCTGCTACTCCACAATATTATATTTGTAATATTTATGGTTTGCTGGGACGCACACGCACTCAAATCCGTAACATTCCATGCAGTTGTCATTTAGCTGCTCTGTTCAGTTTATTCAAAGTCTCAGTTTCAGTGAAAACCTGAAAAATATGTTGATGACGTTATCTCCAAGGATTTCTAATCATTTCTATAATTACAGCATCCACAATTATTCATCCCCACCCCAAAGGTTTTATCAACTTCACCAGACGATTGCAGTGAATTAATTTCATGTGATTATGTGTGCTGTCATTGGGAAACTTGATCAAAGCGCTGGTCATTCAGTCGCTGAACAGCATGCCAGAGTGGGCAGTGATACGTTAGCACCTGGGTAAACGCACCTGTTGTCTATTGTGAAGAAAATGACACAAACTGCCTGCATTGGCCGCCAATGTGCTCTTAACTTTGATTATGTGCATTTTCTTTATCACACCTACTCCTATAAATGTCCACTGTTGTTTCCATGTTCATTTGTATGTTGATTATATATATTTTTTTTTATATATGTGTGATTTTGAAGATCCTCATTGTAGCCTACCACACAGTTTTCCCAGAACAATAGAAGGGTAAATAAATAAAATGCTATATTTTCAAATATATAGTCACACACAAACACATCCTCAGAGCAAAAGCAAGGCCCTTGCAGTAACAGTCCTGTGGCTGGCTATCTCTCTCTCTTTCTCTCTTCTTTTCCTCTCTCCATCTCTCTCTCTCACTCTCCAGGAATCACAAAGGGAACAGAACAACATAACAACAAAAATGTTATAAATAGAAATCTGAAAGCAGAAGTATTTCAGGGGTTTGCCATCACCTACTGCACAAAAAACAAAAAAGACAAAACAAAAAAGCCCCAAAAGTTTATTCGTTCATTTCACAAAAGAGAACGTGAGGCATAGCCTGTACGATTGACTAACTAATTTGTGCTTACTGAATAATATGTGACAGGAATGCCCTTATGTCTGACAAAACTGTGTTTGTCAGGCAGCTCTTTGAATGTTAAGAGTTGCGAAGACCTGGATCATCACTCACATGTTAGCAAACGCTTCATATCTGAAGTGAGCAAATGATGAATGAGGCGTCATTTGGGAGTTAACTGCATTTAACCTGTGCTTAAATGTGAGGGGCTAGGTGGGTGGTTGACTGAGCACATAATACACATTCAGTATGGAGTGTACTTGCAGTGCATTACAGGGGATTATATTTCTGTTGTACAACAAATCAAACTGAATTGCTGTGTACAATTTTAAAGCAGTCAGCCCTGCCTAATATCACTCATGGCGGTTGGAGAAAAAAAAATTAGGGCCAGATAAGTGACTCATCCACTACAAATTTCACAAAAGAACAAACAGAAGCATTACCTGAATGTTACCACAGTGTGCAAACATGAATTATAAAATGAATTGCTTCATTCCTGGATGCTGTGTGGCTGAGATCACGTTCTACAGTGATTGCAAATTTGATACAGTTGCAGTTAATCAAACTGCCTGTCCGTAAACAGTATCTCTCTCTGCACAATCTGTTACAAATAATATCACAAAATAAATAATATTGTATTATCAATGAATTTCTTCTACATGCTGTAACGGTTTTATAAAAGCAATACAGCACTCGAGGCCATGCTGTATCATGAATAGTATCATGACACTCTGATTCGTGCCATGCCTAACAACACCCCCGTAGCTGTGACTGCATTCACGATACAGCATGGCCTCTCATGCCATATTTGCTCAAACAGAAACCATCATATCGTCCGGCCATTTTGATAAATTCATTAAAAAAGGAACCTCAAGAAAAACATGCACGAAAGAGAAAAAAGCAGGTCTTCATTCCCTTGGGAAGGGCACTCGTATAAGTCCAAGCCACAGAACACCTGTCTGAGTTATAGGTCAGTGAAAGCCCATGTGAATAAACATGCAGTGCTCACCTGTCTCACAGCGATGGATGTGGCTACTCTGCTGGGTGGTGACTGACCAATAGTTAAAAAGAAACAGATCAAAATGGGACCTTAAATCTTTCAGCTTTAAACCTGTTGAAAAATGGGCAGCACTCAAAAGCAGTTCACGCAGTAGCCCTAATGAAGATAATGGGCAAGCTCTAATGTGTTTGCATGTGAAGCCATCGCTGTTCAAGGCACTGAAGCCCAGTTCAGCCTATGAACAGTGCGAAGCAGTCAAACAGAAGGAGCAGCCTTGCTCTCTCCCCCATATCGGCATCATTTCAGTGTGTTTAAGACTCGTAGCCCATGCCTTCTTCTGATGGGTGCTTCCACATAATCTTTACACCATGATAATGGCTGCAGAACGTGCCACACTATGTTTGTGAAAATGAAAGCAAACAACGATTGCATTAAATGAAAGCAAACAACAATTGCATTAAACTGTGTGACAAAGTTAAGGACAAATGTTGAATTCAACCAGTCAGGTCTCTTCCGGTGATGAAACTATTAAAATTACATTTTATCAACAGAGCCCTGGATGGTCAGTTAAATTTAGTTTTATTTTATTTTTTCTTTTATTAAGTCAAAGATACATCATCCATGACCCCATCACTTCAAAATAAAGCAGCTGAGCGATGTTGTTCTGAAATGAGAAATGCACTGCACCGTTACATATTCGATTCCCAAAATATGGTGTTAGTCATGTTTGAGTATTTTTTAACAGTTTTCAAATATGTTTAAATGTTTTAAAAATGGGAAAAAGAATGCAAACAGCCAGAAAGCCAGGTATAGTTGAAAACTATTTTCTTTAGCAAATTAATCACTTTATCTCCTATGCATCTCACTTCAGGGAAGAGCATGTAGATTTGAACAGGATTTAAATGAACATGAATAATTCATCTCAGTATTCAACTGACAATGCAAATTTTGCATACAACTCGTCGCACTTGGGAGGAGAACAAATGCATAAGAATTTAAGATTGTTTGGTGACAAAAAAAGACCATTTACAAAATCTTGCCTCATTATTTTGTCCTGTTAGGAGAAGATCCAGAACAGTGTTAAGTTTTGTCCCGAACAACCCAAGGATCCCAGCTAATACTACAAGATATGGCAGGCTATTTCATACATTAACAACTCTGTGAAAATGTGAAGAAAAAAAATGCATTTCACAATACTAGTTGCCCAGAAAATTGTTCAGTTAAAAGGCAATATCTTCACCAACAGTACAGTATTTTTTTTTCCCAAAGTTTGAAAGCAAAGATTTGAATCAAATAACAAATCTAACATGTATTCCCTTTATACTTTTTCAGTATAACACAAAATATTACCAAAATTGGCTAACAAGCTGGCATATTGCCTTGCTAATTTTGGCTATAAAAAGTACATGGGAGATAGCAGCACCCATTATCCTGTGCATGCATGAGTGAAATCAGGTAGCTAACACCGTATGATTGAAAATTGAAACTGAAAAGAATGGTAGCAATGTAGGAACCCATATTTTGAATAGTTAAGTTGGTTGGTTAAGTAATTTAGTTTGCCTGCAAAGTATTTTAAAATACGGTTGCTAGCTCTCAAACAGATGTTCACTCCATCAGATCACAAAATAACATTTCCCCTGATGCTGACCAAATGTTCTGCTTTAATCTGATTGCTGGGCTTGTTTTGTTTACCATCAAAACCAAAATGTGTGCAACTTAAAATTTGCTTGTCACTGCCAGTCAATGTTGTTGCTCTAGCTGTGGGTGGTAAGAGATACCATATTCTATCGTATGTTTTCTTTGCATGTATAACAAGTTAATATGGGCTATGGATCTGTTTTTCAGCTGATTTTACACATGATAATAAGGTACAAATGTTTTCATGAATCAATAAAGACATACCTCAATTTGAAACTGAATTGAATGTCACAATCAATAATAGCTGCTTTTTCAGAATACAGAACACTTATTTTATTTATTTTCTTGTGCAATTTTTTGCTTACTCAAACATCTAAGATGCATTGTATAAGTCTAACAATAAACTGATGTGAACATTAATTATAAAATAACATGATACATGATACTTGAGAATTACTCATAAAACTGCAAATATACTCTGCCTGAAATTTTTTGACTGAAGTGACTGGTAACCATGTTCACTGTGTGACCTGTGTTTCTGAAAACCTTGGTAAAATTTTTTGATCTGGTTATGCCCTTGTGTACCATCTCAACACCTTGGTTAATGGCCGGTTTCCATTGCCCATCTAGTCATAATTCACCAGTGCACGGCAGAAGCATACACTCTCATTAGTGCATCGCTCTTAGGCAAGGTGAAGTGATGTGATAGATTAAATATACAACATAAATTGCAGAAATTTGAATTATACTGCAGTTCCCACAATTACTGGCAAATGTTTTAATGTGACACACCAGGAGCAAGACATTTACATGTAAACACATGTGTTAATACATTTTAACTGTTCAATGCATTTCAACCAAGGAAGTGACAGATAAAACATATATTCAACACAGTGTACATTTGTTGCAAGAAAATATTCACAAAGACTTACCTTTTATTCCTATGGTAGCCGACATATGTATCCAACTGAAATGTTCACAGTATTTATAGTGATAAGAAAAACTAACAACAAATGTATTCCAGCATCCCATTGTGTGTAACATAATATATAAAAATGTATATCTAACATAAACCTTTGTTAACCCTAAGGTGTGCATGATTGAAAAATTTATATGTTTCACCACTTATTATTCTGAGACAGTTGAGATAAAACAATTTTACTAAAATGAGATTTGCCTTAAGGTGTAAATGTCAAGTCTAATTTCCATGTGAAAATGTAAGGATAAAACAAAATGTCATATAATATCTCACAATACAATTAGCAATCTTTTTAATTTTATTAGACACCATTAGTGAGATATTGCCAGCATGTGTTTCATACACTCCCCTTATTTTTTAATGTGGTTATGCTGCCGTTCTATCAAACTGATACATTTCTAATCAGAATGTCTCAGTTACATATCACTACATGTTATGATATAACTGGACTAATGAGTAATTTGTCCTGACATCCTGGAATAGTTGTGTACACATACAGTTTCATGTTTCAGCTGGTACCCAGATTCTCGTATATATTCACTATGATTGCACCATGGAAAGACCCATAAACATTGACTTGAAAAGGTCTGTGTTCTCCATTAAGGAAATGTGAAGGCCTCGAGTGGCTTCTCGGTCCAGTGTTTATTGTCATTTGGCAGGTCCATCTTAGTTTGTGGTTAAATGCTCAGACAGACTAACATGATTGGTCTGAAGATTATATACAGTAGGAAACACTCTTCTATGGGTGCATCACTGGGTATGGAAAGAGGGTAAATAATAATTTTTGGGAGTTTTGCGTGTAGTGCCCAACTGGCTGCTGTACAAATACGTCTTTGTCAATATGTAAGAAACTTTATCTCATTAAGGTTAGGAATTGTTAACCGTTATACTCTACACTTCCTGTTTTACACTTTAATTATCCTAATTCTGTCATCCCAAATTTAAACCACCACAATAAAGCACACTATTGTTATCAACCTCTCCAGTAAAAAAAAGAAAAATACCTTCTACCTTCTACTATGCAATTCACGACTAGCGTTTTGATCTTATGTGAGAACACTTTCTTTCAAAATAGATATTTTTAGTCATAAACTGAATGTGTTGTGATGCATAGTATTGCACATGCAACTAATCACAGCCAATCATCTCTACACCCACTTAATGCTTATATTTGCTAAATGTGTAGGCTGCTGTGCAAGCCTTTCACTGTGATAATTGTAAATAAATAAAAACAAAACATCTTAATTTGTGTAGTTGTTTGTTCAACCATGGAAAGTCTTAACTAAGGCAACAAATTTCCTCTCTATTATACTGCTTTTGACATGAAAATTGTATGTTAACTTACAGCTGTGATTAAATGAGATTAAATGGCTTAATTATTTTCATTGAATTATCACTCAAAGAAATGGTAATATGATGAACAGTTTTCTCTTTACAGTATATCTTTAATAAAGACAATTACAACTTTGAATCTTGGTATATATTGCAGAACAAACCTGTAAAATATTTGCATAGTCACAAGAGATATATTTTATAATTGTGTATTCCTTTGTTACAGAAAAAAAAACCAAAAAAAAAAAACCAAACATCTATCTGTTAATGATGTTCTGTTAAGATAGATTCATAATTCATAATGCAGGAGCCACCATCTGCTGTTAACCACTGACTTTGCCATCCAGGAAATAGCAGTGTGATTGGTTGAAACCAATGAACCATTCATAGCACCACCAATTTTTGTTGGTTCTTCACCATCATGGATTAGAGAGCCGACTGAATATTTAAGAAGTGATCTGAACATGATTACTGTCGAGTAAAAAATATTGGCCTGGATTCAATCAACGTTTGTTGTTAACTTTGACTTACTATTAAATACTTGAGGTCATTTGTTTATTCACAAACACATTTTGTAGAGTAATTATATTAATTGCTGAACTTGCCAAGCTGTTATTGAATAAAACAAAAACACTTAATTGCGAAGATAATGGAACATGTTTAGGTAAACCATGCAACATGTTAATACAGCATACAAGAATATCAGCAATTTTACAAAAAATGTACTACTTTGTAAAAATGTTCAGTACTATGTTTTAAAATATAATGTAATTGTTGGTTTACCTTTTAAGTCATGGTGAATAAAATGATTCTAATTGTGATTCTCAATTAATTGAGAAATAATCTAAATTGCAACATCACCCACTTAAACATTTAAATATCAGTAAAATGCTCTTTTGTAAACTAATAGACCTTCTTGTTACCTTTTAGCAAAGTCATCAGGCATCCTGAGAATTGCCTTGAGTCAACCCCAAGCCAATCACAGTTATCTCAATTTACAAAGTCTTGATTGTTCCTTACCCAATTTCCAATTTTGTGTCAAATCAATACTCACTTCTTGATAGAAATGATACAAGTGCTTCAACACTTTGAATAAGATCTCCAGGTTTTCAGATTGACTAAATCTAAAGCCACTATTCAAACTATCCATCAGGAAATTTTCAGATAAACATTAGAGTGAATAGAATTATTGGCGTACCCTTATATGTTCAGGCATGCCAAACCACATTCTAGTGCAACCATGCGCTTCGTTCAAAGAGGGAGCCAGCTGAGTGAATTAGTGATTGCACACAGAGGCAGTATGGGTAACAGAGTCATGTCAGGGCAACAGCCATGACATCTATGCAAAAAAGTGACCATACATTCAATTTAAAAAAATCAATAAATTTAAAGGTACAAGACAGTTACCTGTTGTCCATTCATCTCATTAATGGATTCACTTCCATTTGGATGCTTTTTAGAATAGTGAACCAGGAATCCCCTCTCTGGTCTTTCAAAGATTACTCAGCCCTGGCCCAGGTCAAATCTTGGTAAAATCAACAAACGTGAGGGTCTTCAACTGAAGTAGGAAGAGAAAGTGTAGCCTGTAACCATTGTTAAGTTGTCCGTTTTGGAGGAATGCTCCAGGAATTAGCTCTCACTGGGCATTCAAATCAGAGGAAAGACTGTTGTATTTCATTTCCTCTGGAATATAATTTTACAAAGAGAGCTCACCATTAGTTAAGAGAATTTTGCATGATCCAGACAGAATTTATTTTAGAGGGTTAATAAGATCACACAGTTGGTCCAAATCTCATTATGAAATAAAGAGCCAAAATTTTGACAGCTTAGCACTGGTTAGGGGATAGAAGGCTCATTTATTTTAATTGCTTTTACCATCAATCAAGAGGTGGCCAAGAACTATTCTCTACTCTTTCTTGCATCACAGTGATTAAAAAGTATGTCTTCACTTGGTCTGTTAAACTGCTCTCTAGATTTAGAAATTTTGGTCTCTGTCAAATTACTTGAAGTAGACCAGTTGAGCTCAATAGAAAGAGACATGCTTTTAAAGCCCAGTGACCACAGAATTCTTTTGACAAACATCATGGGCATGTTTCAAGAACTCAGGATACACAACTCTCTAAAATAAATAGGTTGTTACAGTATCCCTTGCAGTGCTCCGAATTGCAATACAGTATGTTGACTATATTATTGATAACATCAGATGATCCCTTCTTTCTCTCCCTCGCTTTCTCTTTATCACAATATAAACAATTTGGTTCTGTAATAATAAAACAATTCAAATGTGGCTAAAGTGCAGATTCTCATCTTATCTAAGCATATATTTTTTATTTTATTTATTTTTTTAATATTTTGGTCTCACTATGTAGAAACTACAGCATTTTATACATATTCCTAGTCCCCCTATTTCTGAGCACCATAATGTTTGGGACAAGTCCATGGGTGTTTATGATTAGTCAAGTGTGTTCTTGATTCTATGCTTTTGTCAACATGAGGACCAGAGTGCCAGTGAAAGTCCAGGAAGCCATTATGAGGCTGAGAAATAAAAATAAAATAAAAATTTGTCCGACAGTCCAAAACTTAGGCTTACCAAATTGAACAGTTAGACACATCATCAAGAACAAAGAGAGCATTGGTGAGATCAGTAATCGCAAAGGACATGATAGGCCAAGGAAGACCTCTACAGTTGATGACCAAAGAATTCTCACCATAATGAAGAAAATCCTCTAAACATTTGTCCAACAGAACAGAAACTCTCTTCAGGAGGCAGACATGGATGTGTCAGCAACTACAATTTGCAGAAGACTTCACTAACAGAACTACAGAGGCTACTCTGCATGATGCACACCGTTAGTTGCAACGTGCAAGAGCAAAGTGTAGAGGTCAATGAAATACACCAGTGAAAAATACAGCAGTGACTATGAAATAAACAAAGCCATTTTTGTGGAATTATACCATGTCATTCTACCTTCAATATATAAATATATAATCTTTCCATTAGTTTTACAGGTAAAGATGTCCTGTTCAAGATTCAATATCCTTAAATAAAAACTGAGAATGTGCACTTTAACCATGCGTGAATTGTATGATTACAAATCAAGAAAAAAAAATATTTTTGTCCAAAACATTATGAAGCTCACTGTATAGAAATGCAGAGTATTTCTGCTGTATCCAGCCAGACAATGGTCCAGCAGAGGAATTTCAAATGTAGTAATGGTTGGGGGGAAGCTATTCATAGGATTAAACACTTAACATGGACAAAAAACAGAGAACTTGCCCTCTGGCCTGCTCCTCAGTTCCAGTCAGGTGTGGTCAGGGGATGGCCTCAGATCTCGCTGTAATCAAAAACCACTTGCAGGTGCTCTTGATTGTCTAGTGTATATGGGAGCGATGCCTCCTACGGCTGAGTGAGGTTTGATGGCCTCCAATGTGCCATGGCTTATGGTTAATGTAGTGTTCTGTGTGGTGCTGTAGCGCCTCTGGCTGCTGATAAATTGGGGGAGCCCATTGCATTGGCAGGGGTGTAGGTATGGCAGCATCCAGAATACCAGCCAGCATCTCATTTTTTTCTTTGACGGGATTAAACCATTTCAAGAGGAAAAGTTTCCACGATTTCAATAACTTATGAATTTGAAGAGACAATCACACAGCTTAAAAAATAGGATCTTCAGCCCGCTGGTCTGAAACTGTAATCTTACAATCAAAAATAAACAGGAAATGCCTGACAGTTTTTGACGTTATGACACATACCATGAAGCATTATGAAATACTTAGATACAGTCATGAAGGTGTTATAAGCAAAGTGTCAAATAAAGTATTGCTGTTGTGTTTTGCAGTGGAGATTCAAATCTATTAACTACCAAAAAAGGCAGTCATAAATTGAGCAATCTATACTAGTTTTTTTCCCCTTATATTTTATTTGTTTTCAGCAAAGAAAAATGAGCCACTGACAGAAACACATGGCTTAGTACGTCAGTTGTATTTAATTTCAGGTTTAAACAGAATACATATATATATATATATATATGGGACAGCTTCATAGTTTTACAGAGCTTTGCCTGTGATTCTCCCTATTTTAACTGAAAAGTCTCATATTATTTATTATCTTGTTTTTCTAGTTTCGTTCGCTGTAATATTAAACTGCTCTCGTTCCATATGCTCATTGACTTACAGAGTAGGCAAGTCACAGGCAAACCAACATCACACTAGAGATTTTTGTTTTGCTGCAAATGCAGAGCACAGTGTGTGCTGAAGTCTGTGTCAGCTAAGTCTACCTGTTAACCAGTACTGGGCAGCTGTCCAGCACAAGAGAATTCTGGCAAGCAATGATGAAACGGTACAGAAATAAACTGCAATACTACTTCTCGAGATACTATGCTGTTGCTTCTCTCCTCAACAAACAAATCTTTCAGTTATTAGCAGTTTATCAAATGTGGCATTTGCCTTCTACAATTGCGTGCCAAATGGATTAAGTTAAAACTTCAGACTTCACACAAACTGCTGTCCATAAACATTTTTCCGTAATGTGTTTTCCATGGATTGAAATGTGTATTGCATGTGTATTTCTGTTGCTACAATTTAGCAAATATGACATTAATGAACTTCACATCTCCTATTGCCCAGGATGCCGGCATCCTGAGATTGCTCAAATCAGACATTCAGTGCTCCTGCAATCAAACTATGGACGGAAACAACATACTCTGTGTTCTAACCTTTTGTCATTATTATAGACAACAGCACTGTATAATTGTTGTATAATTATTGCTTTTTTGGGGCTAAAAACTTTGTTCCCATATGATTTAGTTATATTATATTTAGTGATATGTTGCAATTTAGGTATTCTGAGAATTGCATTATCGAAAATATCAGTTGAGATGTTATTCATTTTTTAGCCTTTTATTGCACATTTGCATAGATTTACAGTATAATTTAATTGAGCACATAAGAGTTTGTTAGAACAACAACAGAATTATGGTAAATATTTTCAAATTATGATATTAGCTTATGATTATTATGCAATTCACTTGTGACTTTACTTAGCATAAATTATAGAATGCAGACAGTTTTATTATTTTCCCAGTTTGATGAACATTTGTTTAAATATCATAAATGAGTATTACACATTAAATTATGGGTTAATAATCTAATAAAATCAGGAGCAGTTCTTGATTCTATTGATGTGTAGCTACAGATTTAGTTGGACTGGATTTACACTTTGAATTACACACATACAGT
This sequence comes from Anguilla rostrata, assembly GCF_018555375.3. Taxonomy (NCBI): domain Eukaryota; kingdom Metazoa; phylum Chordata; class Actinopteri; order Anguilliformes; family Anguillidae; genus Anguilla; species Anguilla rostrata. The sequence continues at coordinate 15,378,485 of NC_057938.1, read as the reverse complement.
TGTGTATCCTTCTAGGGTAGTAACAGTTTATACTACATATTTGTATAATTTGTTTATTGGAATCCATTTTGGAGTCCAGCAGCCTTTTCAGTGAGGGCATTTGTGGTCAGATATATAAAACAAATCTGTCACTGCCATGTTATTTCTGTATATATTCCCAGTCCATATGAGAATCTGTAACTATAGTAAAACAGTTTTAAACCCAGTAAACCCCATATTATGCAATTCAATTATTGCATTCTGAATAGGAACTCCAGAATCTTCCAACAGGAAATGATGCCAGGTGAGGTTATTAATTCATTTTTTAAATTAATTACTCAGGACTGGCTGTTTTTAATTCCACAACCAAATGCTCGGATTGGTGTCTGCTATCAGCAGTCAATTTAGGACAAGAAAAAACTGATGCCATTGAAAAACTTTATAGTATATTTTAATAATAGTTTATTCATAGAACATTATTGTAAAACTTAACAATTCATGATTTTAAAATATTACAAAGATCAAAACCACAGCAAAAATAATGTACAATGAAAATGCAGTAAAGCAATAATAAAATTGTGTTATGATGACAAATAATCTGTCTTCTTGTGTGACAGTGCATGAGAACCATATGACACATGATACATTGTCCCAGAAAAATAATCTCCTGAATCAGAACCACTGTTTTCATCCATATTTAACATATAGGGATGTCCAGACCTTTTTATTAATTTTAAAATATATTTTATCTCTTCATTGTCTTCCTTTGTCTGTGGCTATCAGAACATTTTAATATTTAAATGAGGGTGAATATCAGCTTGGCAGAAGCGGATATTTTCTGCTTTATGTCTATATCTGCTATACTGCTATATCAGTCCCTGAGGGACCAACCCTCTAAGTTTTCAACATGATCCACATGATCCAAATTGGGCACTTGGGTCATTTAAATACATGCATTATGTGTAATATTGCCACCCATTCAGACAACAGTTCTGGACCTGTGACAGAATGGGTCAGACATTAGCAATAATGCTTCTCACCAGATGTCTCATGATGGGCCAACATGTACGTCATCAAAAAGCAATCAACTCATTAAACCTAACCCACTCTTTTGTCCCCACTTGCATATTGGGATTGTGAGTCATTCTTTTTTTCTATAATGCTGTGAGTTATTACTGCATGATGCAAATGTGATTTCTGGAATCAATAGCCGGTTTTTGGTAGTTGTAATGTGAGAGTGAAACTTTGCCTTCGTGTAGCTTTCAACCGAGGGAGATTGTAGGAAAATCGATGTCATTTATTTGCTTTTAAAAGAAATAAGATTCAAGGAACAGCAGGTGATTATACCTGGCCCTCCTGCAATAGAATGGCACCTCTGTTAAATCACCAAATCCCTCAAGCATGCCAGATGCACCATTTTGTTTCAAATCCAAGATGACCACAGCGAGAGGTCCACTCAATGAAGTGGTGTCTGTGTTAGGTGTTTGCTGTTTGTCATTAGGAGACTAACCTGTCATTAGTGGCATAAACAATGGGAAGGTAATGCAACCAGTGGGGGACTGGAGCCTGTGGAGGAGGTAGGGCCTCATGGTCAAAAAGAGTAATGGCACCAGTAGATTCAGCATAGAATTTTGATAACTCTTTGAAGTAACTCAGAAATCTTTAATCCCCTATCCCTTATAGACCTTCTATTTAATTGGCTGTTTGTTAAAGGTTCTCAAAAGGTGACATGGGCTATGAGCACCTTCATATGACCCTGAATCCAGAGTCAGAATCTTACAGAGTTTTTTTCTATTTTGACCGATTACACTGGTCTTAGCTGGCACCCCTTGGCCTGTGCAATGACTTCACCACATTAAAATGGCTGGAAAGTTAGGCCAACCATGTTCACAGTCAACTATTATGATATGTTAGTGCACAATGTTCATTATCACTGTACCCCCACCACTGAGCCCCTGGGAACATCTTGCAGAGATCACAGATGCAAGCCTGTAACTACACTGTGAGAAGTGCCACATTCAGTATTTTTCAATCATCAGATGTTAAATCAAAGCAAAGAGGATTCACAACAGGTGCTGGCTGGTGTGAGGGAGAAGCCATCTCCTAAACCTTGGCTTTGATCAAATTACTGCCCATTAGAGTAATCTAAATAGCTTGGGCAGCACGGTGGTGCAGACCTTACAACAAGAAGGAACCAAATTTGAAGTTTATTTCTATATGGAGATTGTATATTCTCCCCATGTGATATCTGAAGAAAAGCACATTTTCAATGTAGAAAAATGTTAATCACATTAATCGCACAAAACATTCAACAGACATTTTTGTAGGCTATGAGAGAGACATGTATACACATGAATGCAGGCAAACACACATACATTCCAGCTGAAAGAAAAATATAGGCATGGACTGAGTCATTTTTCCTTTACTATGAATGACAAATAAATGAAAATGTTTGTGGTATTTTAAAATAGAAGTGTTTTTTATTGGGGTATTGTGTACACGACAGACCTACTAATTGTATGCCAGCAGAGGATCTATAGGACTAGCTAACATTAATTTAGAAATGTGGCATTTGCAGGGTAGCTACAGTAGCCTAGTTAAAAAGCGGTCAATTTGACCAGTCTCACTTTAAAATAAGTGATATACCTGCCGTGAAAAAGTCATTATCTTGTGTTGGTTTCCATACTCCCGGTAATGTTACCTACTGTGTCGAATCGCAATGCAGATTTCAGTGCCATCTGTACTAACATTATACACTCACTCTGTCGACTCATTAGCAAGATAGCTAATGTTAAACTCGGTCAAAATTCAGAAAGTGAAACTGTCTAAAGTGTGGGTGTATTTTACCCTGAACAGTTCAAACAATAGGACGTGCCTCTGCTATAAAAATACATTTTTAAAGTCACTGTTTGCTTGTTCTTTTAAAGAAGGTAGACAATTGTGTCAGGATTGAAGTGTTATGTTAGCAGGTATATCATCACAATATGAATGATACCCATCCCTAGTCATGAAATGATATATGTGGGCTTTGTATGTGAAATGATAGAGAATGGATTTCAGAAATATAAATGAATTTCCTACGAAGATTATAACTTCAAAGTCCCAGCTGATTGGTTAATGGTTTCAACTTTGAAGACTGGACATGACATTTCAGACTATATTCATGTAAACAGTGACAAGCACACAAAGTTTACAGGTAGGTGCAAATAACAATGCTGAATAATGTTGAAGCAATTTACACAGCAGCTGTGTGCACTTAGATACATCGATGATGATTCAGAAAATATCTAACTTTTAAACATTTAATTCCATCTTCTAGTGGAGCCTTAGCCATTTATTGAGGGTGTGAAGGAAATTTTTGGGACCTGTTGTCTGTAATGGAACAGTTTTAAAACAAGTAACATTAATCATTTTTTAGGTTAGTGCCATTGGCTTGTGCTAGCTACATCATACGGTCACAAAAATTACAAACAATAGAGGCTAATGACACACTATCAATTGCTTTTTCTAAGTTTGAAACCATCAACAAACTACAATTTCTGTGAAAAATGTATTGTTGAGCTCACATGCAGCACACACTGTGAACTATGTTTGAAAGCTCCATTTTGCCCTCCCTACTATATGTACTAATTGAGTTTAACTTACCAATTAGAACAGTTTGCTAGTGTAGAGGCTTCTAGACGTAAGGGTTGGCTGCAGTGCACAACAATAAGATCGACAACACATCTTCAGCATGGTAAGTTCACTTTATTAGCATTTTCAATGATTTACATTTCAACTATGTTGTTATGCAAAGTTGATATAGCTAACATATGCAGACGTATAGTAAATATCTGTCAAATGCTTGTTTGCTACTTTGCTACTACTAGGTAGTTGGCTAGTGCCAAACAGTACGGGAGTGTGGCCTGAGGTGCTCATAATTAATATTCATGAACCAACTTACCATTGCATAGCCTCAATGCTAGTGGAAAGGTTTTGAAAGTGAGATCACAGCACAATCATTGATTGCATGTTGGCTTATTATGTATTTATTATAAACGTTAAGCCATGTAACAATGACAGTTATACTCTAGTTCAGTCATAAATATTTGAAATAGACTGATGATAATTTTATATAACTTAACTCCATTCACCACAATGTATTCTATTCTATTTAGCGATGCCGCCACTCTTCCCGCCTAATGGTCAAAGTACGGCACTGCAGCATACTCTTTTTTTATTCCATTGCAGTAAATGGAATAAAATGGCTCTCTCTCTGTACGGGCTTTGGTAGGAGTGTTCAGCAGATAGGTTACTACTGCTGATGACAAAACAGAAACTTAGTTAAATATATATGTAGTTTTCAAACGCATCATGTGTTATTGAAGGTCAATTCAACATAGAGTCTCTGCTGCCTAACAAAAAGAAGAAAATAAAATGATGTTCAGAAATTAGAGAATTATTTCATGGAAATTAAAGAGTGTGATTTTGCAAATCAAGTCAAAAGCAACAACGACTTGAATACTGAACTGATTTAATGTAAGGCCTGCGTCACAACCATCACGCATACTGGGAACTAGAGTTTTTGTTATTATAACACATAACAACACACCCTCAGGGTAGATGGAGAACAAAAGACAGTCAATGCAATCTAAAAAGGCACAAAGCACCAGTACTAATAGGCTCTTGAACATCCTGATCACCTTAAATCAGCAGTAAGGGCATTGTTGCCAGCTGGCCCAGTGGATAAACAGCTAAATGCTCAGTGTTGAGTCAACTCTAATAGACACAATTTATCCCTAACGGACTCATATAACCTCCACTGGAGTGGATTTTACATTAACAATGTATCCATATGCTTGATGCCCCCATTAAGCACTCTATGGTATGTCTCAGCAGGGCCCTGCCAAAGTCAGCAGGGTAACACTATCTCACTAAGTAAAACCTGCTGCCCATAATCAAACAGTACCACTTATACCATCCCTTTTGTCTTGCCACACAGTGGTTAATGTCATTCAAAAGAGCTTTAGTACTAGCGACCCTTTGGATAACACACTGATGAACAGTTCAATTTCCCAGCTGGCACCAAGGCCAGGTCAAGCTGCCACAACACTAACATTTGAACAGGGACCGCTCTCAATGTTTTTGTGAGTGAAGAGTAGCAAAAGGCATGCTCAGAGCAAATTCCAATGAGATCAGCATTTTTGCTGACAGCAGGTTGGATAAGAAAGTGTGTTTGGTATTAGTTCTTCAACAAAATATTTAAGTCATTCTGGGTACTCTTGCAGTACACAACTTTTGGAGGTAATTGATTGCTTTAGATATGTATTAACATTGCACATAATTAATGATACCTCAATGGGAAACAATACAATATGTGCAGTACAGATGAGTAGACTAGTAAAATTTGGGTTATGTTTTTTTCTGTTTTGTACTTTACCTGCCTATATACTTACATTTTGTCATGAAAAATTCATATGGAGCCAACTGTACATAATTTCATGTCCTTAAATCAAAACTATGACCTCACTAATATCAAATTATAAGGCCAAATACACATGCAGGATGGGGTATAAATAACATGCCTCTGTCAAGTTGACCAGAACTTAGGTAACATATTTCTGTATAATAGCATCACACACACACACACACACACACACGCACACACACACACACACACACACTACATTTCCAACAGTATGTGGACAGTACACCCCTTCTAATTAGTGGTTTCAGCTATTTCAGTCACACCCATTGCTAAGAAGTGCATAAAATCAAGCATACAGCCCCGCAATATCCATTGATAGACATTGGCAGCAGAACGGCTTGGACTGAAGAGCTCAGTGACTTTCAACGTGACACTGTCATAGGATGCCACCTTTCCAACAAGTCAGTTCATCAAATTTCTGCCCTGCTAGTGTTGCCCCAATCAAGTGTAATTGTTGTTATTGTGAAGTGGAAACATATAGGAGTAATAACAGCCCAGCAGCGAAGTGGTAGGCCACACAAGCTCACAGAACGGGACCATTGGGTGCTGAAGTGTGTAGCGCGTAAAAATCATCTTTCCTCAGTTGCAACACTCACTACAGAGTTCCAAACTACCTTTGGAAACAACGTCAGCACAAGAACTGTTCATCAAGAGCTTCACGAAATGGGTTTCCAAGGCTGAGCAGCCGAACACCAGTCTAAGATTACCGTTTGCAGTGCCAAGCGTCGGCTGGAGTGGTGTAAAGTACACCGGCATTGGATTCTGGAGCAGTGGAAATGCATTCTCTGGAGTGATGAGTCACGCTTCAGGCAGTCCTTCGGTCTATCAGGCAGTCTGACGGACAAATCTGGGTTTGGCAGAATGCATAGTGCCAATTGTACTGGCCCGAATAGTGCCAACTGTAATGTCTTATGGAGGAGGAATAATGGTGTGGGGGTGTTTTTCATGGTTTGGGCTAGACCCCTTAGTTCCAGTGAACCTTAATGCTACAGCATACAATTACATTCTAGAGAATTGTGCGCTTACGACTTTGTGGTAACCGTTTGGGGAAGGCTCTTTCCTGTATCAGCATGCACCCATGCACAAAACAAGGTCCATGAAGAAATGGTTTGCTCAGTTTGGTGAGGAAGAACTTGCCTGGCCTGCACAGAGTCCTGACCGCTACCCCATCAATCACCTTTGGATGAATTGGAATACCTACTGTGAGCCAGGCCTTACTCCCAACATCAGTGCCCTACCTAACTAATGCTTTTGCGGCTGAATGGAACCAAATCCCCGCTGCTGTGTTCCAAAATCTACTGGAAATCCTTCCCAGAAGAGTGGAGGCTGCTACAGCAGCAAAGGGAGATCCATCTCCATATTAATAGCCATGGTTTTGGAATGGGAAATTCAGCAACTACAAATGAGTGTGATGTTCAGGTGTCCAAATACTTTTGGAAGTGTATGTATATATATAGGCCTGGCAAAGCATCACCAGGGAAGATCTCCAACGTCTAGTGATGTCTATGGGTCACAGACTTCAGGCAGTCAAAAGATTTGCAAGTGCTAAATGCCCAATTTAATTAAGATTACAGTGCTGTAAAAAAGAGTGTTTGCCCCTTTCTGATTTCCTATATTATTGCATATTTGTAACACTGAATGGTTTCATAACTTTAGACAAAATTAAATATCCGACAACAAAACACATTTCTTATTTATTATTTCATATATTTAATGAAAAAGGTTATCAAACACCCATATCACCCATGTCAAAAAGTAATTTAGTTAATTTATTTTAGTTACTCAATCAGCCAATAAACCAAATTTAATTGATAGATTCAGCTGAACACAGCCAGGCTTGATTTCAGCCAGCCCTGTGGAATCTAGACCTCACTCATATTGAACCTTACCATCAAGGTGAAGTAGTCACTGCAAAGGTTATAAAACCACACGATGACACAATCACATGAAATTTCAGAGGAGATGTGAAAAAAAAGTTGTTGATATATGGAATGAGTTACAAAGCCATTTCTAAGGCTGTGGCACTCCAGCAAGACATAGTGAGAGCTATTATCCCTATTTGGAGAACAGTTGGAACTGTGGTGAATCTTCCCAGGAGTGTCCGGCCTGCCAAAATTTCTCTAAGGGCGCAGTGAAAACTCATCTAGGAATTCAGATCCCAGCAGAACATCCAAAGAACTGCAGGCCTCTCTAGCCTCAGCTAAGGTCAGTGTTCATGACTCCATAATACGAAAGAGACTAGGCAAAAATAGGATGGGAGCATAGCATGGCACGGGTCTCATTATGTCTGGTGCAAAGCAAATGCAACATTTCACAGTAAGAACATCATACCAACAGTCAAATACGGTGGTGGTAGTGTGATGTTATGAGTATGCCTCAGGACCTGGGTGACTTGCCATTATTGAAGGAACCATGAATTCTGCTCTGTACCAGAATTTTTTTAAGGAAAATATTCGGTCACCAGCTGTCTGTGAGCTGAAACTGATATGTAATTGGGTTATGCCGCAAGACAATGATCCAACACACAAAAGCAAGTCCACATCTGAATGGCTGAAAAGATGCAAAATTAAAGTTTTTAAGTGGCCCAATCAAAGACCTGACTTGAACCCAGTAGAAATGCTGTGGCAGGATTTTAAATGAGCTGTTTATATTCAAAGACCTATTCAAAAAATGTTTCTGAATTAAAGCAGTTCTGCAAAGAAGAGTGGGTTAAATTCTTACACAGTGATGTGAAATATTGATATCAAATTATATGAAGGTTTGGTTGCAGTTATTGCTGCTAAACCACTTATTATACTTAAGGGGTAATTCGTTTTTCACATGTGTAAAATTAGTGTTTGATAACTTTTTTTACATTAAATACATGAAATAATCATTTTAAAAATGTGTTTTGTGTTTGCTCAGGTTCCTTTTGTCTTGACCATTCAGTGTGACAACTATGCAATAATAGAGGAAATCAGGAAGGGGGCAAATACATTTTTACAGCACCATATGTTTATTTGTCCAATTACTTTTGGTCCCTTAAAATGGGGAAAGTATGTATAAAAAGGGCTGCAATTCCTACACAGTTCACCCAATATAAATGCAAACACCCACAAATTAGGTTATCTGACAATCTATGCTTTAATCTCATGTTCATTGTTTAATTTCAAATCTGGATTACAGACACAAAACAACAAAAAAAATTGTGTCACTGTCCCAAGGTCAAACTACTTACAGACGACATTTTATATGCACACACACACATACATACACATACACACACACACACGCACACACACTGAGACCATCAGTGAGATCAACCTTGCCATGCTACTTCTTGAAAAAACTTATTTGGCACATGGAAACACATTTGCTACACAATCTCTTGTCTTCTTGTCATATATTTTTGGATACATTTGTGTTATATATTTATCCACAGCTTCATATTCAGTTTCTCATCTGAACTTAACAAAGGAACCAAAGACATGGTCTCGAATGACCCCTATCTCTTTTACTGCCAGACTAGCATCCACATCACTTTTATTACTTTTTTTTAACTGTCTCCATAACTCCAAGTAATTCACTGGCAAATGAGGAAATGTAGTCACTCCTCCGTGAGTGAAGAGCCAAAATGCGATGCCAAACACTGCATAGAGAAAGATGGCAAAAGAAAAGTTCAGACCGTTGCTGCTCTCGTTAAGGCTCAACTAACTACACCATCAAATCAGGTGGAAATTCATAAAACACAGCCTCTGACAACAAAACTGCTTTAGCCGTTGAGACAAATCTCAACGAGTTTCCATTTCACAATATGCTAATTTCCATGTCAATTCACAGATGGGCTATGTGCAGACTCACCCATAGAATTTACTTCGGAAAAAAATGCAGAATATGTCACTTGAGTGGATAAAGGGATAAGCCACCCTTCTGTGAAATGAAAGGAGAAACTACCAGCAGAGATGGTTTTTAGCAAACAAGGTACATTGCCTCGTGTGGCCTAGCGATGTTTTAGAATATTAAAATCGGGAAAAATTAGGATTTGCAGGAAAATCATTTTCAGGACAAAGCAAATGAAGCCTGTTAAAATCTCTTAAAATATTTCATAGAGGAAAAGGAAAACTGCAAAGGGGGTTGTAAAAATAGCCTATCATTTGCATAAGCAAATAAACATCAATATTCTTTTTTTTTACTGTTTCCTTCCCTTTTATTGCCCCCAATTTTGAATCATTAATTATACCTCTCAAGTCACTGCTGTGCCACCTGCACCCAATGAAATTTAGATTGCACATGTTCTATGATTTTAAACCCTGTGGTTATTTTCCTGAAAGGGAATGTGTCAAGCATCTAGATGCACCTATGCGTAGTTACGCCATATTTTTTACGTATTACAGAGCTATCAGTAGCTTACCTTGAGCCACATGTGCAAATTCACAGGATCGCAGACACATCTTATTTGACCTGCTATAGCTGCTTGTGTCATACATTTACTGACTGTTTTGCATCGAAACACTGCGGCCAAAAAAAAAAAACTACTTGAAACACCCCTCATAAATAGTAAAATGTGTACATTACAAGCAGTCATGAAGCACTTTATATATGGAAAATCACACACATCAAAAAGAATATATATATTGGACTTTACTGATAACACCTGACTTATTGAATCCATCATTTTTATGTATGTTTACAGCATTGTTAAATTATAATAACAGTGAAAAAGACTGATGTACAGAGAGATAAATAAACAAAAATGTGTGAAATCATTGCATTTTTTTAATCAGTCATAATTAGTTATTTTTATAATTAAACAATCATACAGAAATTATGTGTAAGAATTCCAAATAATTCCAAAATAATTCTAAATATATATTTGATTTTATTTCTATCATCCTTTGCTTAAAGATATACAAGAAACAATGCTCCAGTGTTATGATATGCGCAAATTTCCTTCTCTGAAAAAAAAAAAACAGTTGCTGGTTTTCAGTCCTCCCAACTGATGATGCTGCCTTATAAGATTAATGCTCATATAAAGACTCTGTCTGGAGGAGACTCTGCAGATGCAACAAAGACCCCCAGAGCACCATATCCAAGAGCTGATTATGCATCAAAGGTCAAAGGTCATAGGCACAGAGATTGAAGGTGAGTGAGTATGCACCCCCAACCCAAGGTCTGACTACATACTTCTACCTCTTCAGAAACAGCAGAGAGTTTCAAATAGGGATCAAATTGGTCTCATTTTTAACATGGAGATCAATGTAGTTTTCATGCAGCTTGATTGTATGCCACACGAAGGGCTGTGGTAACGAGGGTCCTCTTGCTAAGATACATTGAAACTCTTTCTTTCCTACAACATGTCACAGAGAGGAAGGAAATAAATCTGTTCTTCATATTGATGGACAGTATTTTTTAATTTTTTTTTTTTTTTACCAATGCCATTCATCTTAGTTTTTGTTCGTACTTTACTTTCGTGTTATTTTCACAGGCTCATTTTAGGTTTTAACACCAAGCTCGCCAATGCAGACAAGCAATGGGATATTTTGTCAGATTTAGTAGCATTATATCAAGTCCATCTCCCTCCGCCATGCAGTAGAGTTTGCACCACAGATTCAGCCGTGACAACTGTCAATACTGCACAGAGCATAGGAATCATCTAAATTCAGGTAAATACAGAGCTGTCTACATTTTTAAATCACATGGAAATATTGTGACATCACTGACAGCTATGATACACAAATCATTTCCAGGAATAGTTTCTGTATTGTCTCATTGTATAGGCTTGTATCCTTAATTAGTCAGCAAGGATGAGAGTTTAGCAATCAGGCAAAGCTGGAAGAGTTGATTTTTGTGAATTCATGATGAAAAGAAGTGGGTGAGGAGAGCTGAACAACATACGGATGTATTCCTATGTCTCTTGTTAGCTCGCAGATGAACACCTACAGTATCTATAGATACACTAAGAAATAGTTTGTTTACTTATTTTCTTCTAAAAGACAGTTGATTGAGTTGCATCACATAAAACTATCACACATGGTGCACCAAGCATGTGGGAGACTAGCCATGTCATAAGCTCCCCCCCACCCCTTTTTTTACTGTGTATTTATGCTTTAACTTCAATCTGGGTTTAATCGTGAAAATACAAAATTTGAGGAATACAGTAATTTATTTTTTTAATGCTAATTAAATTAGTCAGGAACACTTCATAGAGAAACCATTGTATCCTGCTCTCTGCACCAAAATAGTAAACTGTGTGTGGCAAGTTGTTTATTTTAAATTAAATACTTCAAAATTGCATCTTTTAATTTGAAGTAAAGTGTTTATTTAATGTTATAGACATTTCATTGCATTGCATTCAAGGCTTTTTATCTTTGCAAAGCTGACGTTAAATTTTTTCACCCCTCCAAGAAAAACAGCTTAAGAAATGGTTAATGATGTTGATAAAACATGGTACCACCTGGGTGGGAAAGCCTTCCAACTGATATTTCCCTGAGCAGAAAATATCACTCAGTTATTCAAAACTGATTTATTTTACAAGGAAGAATTTGAATCAAATGGGAAAGTCTTTTGTTTGGGGAAATGAACTTAACAAGGCACTTACTTGAACCAAATGGCAAGTTTTCAAAAAATTATGCCCAATCTAGCCTCAAATTTGTATATTGCAAGCTTACAATTTTGGAAGCCAAAGTGTAATTAATTTAATGCATCATTTAGAGCACAAAGGAAAACGACTGTTTGGCACCATTATATGCAAGCAGTATATGTACTCTCTGTAAATCTCTTTCAATCATAAAATTCTTTCAATGAAATGTGTTCAGGCAGAATGAAATGCCACGTTTACAGATAACAAATAAAAAAATGTTCAAAACGAATCATTTTTAAATTAGCTGTACCCGAGGTATGTATGTACTCTTAAAGACTTATTTCAAATAATTTGAATGAATGGTTTATGTTAGAAAGGTATACAAATAATGTAGGCTAAAAATTCAGGATTGAGGCTGCAGACGAAAGACCAAGTACATGGTCACAAAATGTCCTGCCTCTTCCTCAGCAAGCGGCTTGTCTGTGAGCCACTGTCTTTCATTGCAACACCAAGCCTCATTTAAAAAGGGCCGAAATAGTGTTAGCACGCCTCCCAAAGAGGGGGAAAATGTGGGTGGGGGGTTGGGGTGAGGTGGCGAGGGGGGAGGGGGGGGGGGGGGGACTGTAAATATTCGATCCAGATGATTAAATCTGGACATTTGCCGAAATGCGTTACGCGTCCGCTGGTCGCAAAAGGCATCCATTCTGGCGGAGGAAAATGAGAGCGATCAATTCTCCGCAACGCATAGTACTGCGGGCAGCACATGTTTATGCAGGAGGGTCCTGTGCCGCTCGGTGATTAGGGCTCTGACAGTGTTGGTTTTCATTAAGATGGACTGTCCTCTCCGTTCGGCAGAACAGGGGCTAAGAGCTCTTCATATGGTGGGAAATCTCTTGGGGGAGGGGAGGAGGAGGAGGAGGAGGAGGAGGGGGATGGGATGGGGGGTTATTCAGTGGAATTGATGAATTGTCTGCAGCCCATTCACTTCTTGGTGGGTAAAAGACAATGCACTTTCCTGGCCTGCTCTCTGAATCTGTGTTCGCCGACCACAGGAGTGAGGCCGCTCTCTCCCTTCCTAACCCAACACAGAGGAACAGGTTCTATATAACTGTAATACGCTTGTGCTCTCAAAGCCCCTCATGAGACTAATGCCATTTTCAGTACTCCTAAAGAAAGAATAATTAGCTTCCAGTTCCTGAAATAAAAATAAAATAAAATAAAAAAACATCTAATAAGGTTTTGGAGAATATCACGACATGGTAACATTTGAATTCAACAATGGTCAGCCAGTTGTTCCTGCATGCGTGCTTGATCATTAGGGTACTGTGATGGGTGAAATAAGTCACTAATAAAATGTTAGTGATTTATGTTTGTGCACATTCTATATCTATTCAACAACTAGCAGACTTGATTAGGTTTTACCATATGGCATGCATGAAAACTTTTCCAATGAAAAGCAAAAACAACATTGCTGTACTTCTACTAAGTGTTGCATGTAATACAGTTCCACTAAGCTAGCTAGTTAGGCAGCAAACAAAGTTTGTAGCTCAGAATATTTTAAGCATAGTCGGCAATTGTATTATCTAGCTAGCTTTCACAGTTATAGATGAACCCACAACATAATATCACCTCAGAAAAAATAAAATTATGTTCATAAAACATATGAAACTGTGCTAAATGAACAGCCATCTGGCTAGCTAGCAATAGAAGGCATCAAATAGTGTGTGCATATCTTGAGCTCCTTGTGTGTGTGATTTTATTTTTTATATTTATTTATTTTTAAATCTTCATTAGACTTTTTTCCTCCTGGATATTTTTTTATTATTATTTTCACTAGCTATGGTAATCGCTTAGCATAAGGTCATTTAAAGTATATCCACAGTTGACAAAACTTGCTGGCTTGCAAGCTCACAAGCTTAAAAAAATTGCAGTTGCTAAGTAAAATTCTAGTTTTTGCTACCTAGTTCACTCATTAAATTGTGTGCAAACTTTATTTCTGTCAAGAAAGTCACTGTTTTCATATAAATCTTTCATTTTTACAAAGATATTTTTTCTTTCTTCCAATGTGATAAATTGTGGATTCATTTGTAAGCTAGCTACACAGTATAATGTGACCTAGCACACTCACTTTCTGGGTTAGTAAAAATTTTCTTATAGGAAATGCATGTAAAAATCTGTTTACAATACAATACATTCATTTAATAAGCTTGTTTTTCTGTTGAAAAGTTGTTTTCCTGGAATGTCAAAATAAAGCTGACCTCTTCCTCTGGCTGCCAAACTGATGTACAAGAGACTAAAACATAAGCCATTAACACTTTTGAGGACATGGAATACTGTTATTTTTACCTTTTAATCATGTGACAGGGCTAGCTTAGGAAAGTGAATAAAAGTTGGATGATTACTTGGTCTGTCTTTCCTAGCTTGTGACTATTTGTGAATTTGCACTAATAAATGGCGTTCTACTGTTTGGTAAGTTCAAAATAAAGGGTATTTTTTGCATTTACTGTCAAATACTCACCTGAAAAAAAATACTAATTATTTGTGTCTACATAAGTATTGAGTCATTAATGTGGTCTGTGCAAGCCCTTCATTTATAAACCCTAATGTAATATTCAGAATTTTCTTTTAATCGGTAATACGGAGATAAGAAGAATACAGTAGTGAACATTAATTATACTGTCGATCTGGTAGTTCTGTGTGGACTAAAGGAGGCTGGTACAGCATTGAGTGTACCAGTGCACCATTCATATAAATAAGTGAAAAAAAAAAAAATCTGATGATGTATTCATTACAGTTTACTTGCAAAAGTTATTACCTTTACTGTAATTTATTCCAGGCTATTATCTGTAATTACAGAAACTGATTTTGAATAAATGTATTAGGCGACACATACTTAACTGTGGACCTTCTTCTTTTTCTTTTTCTTTTTTTTTTTGCAAAAATGTGTGAAGTGGGTTGATATGGAGAGCTAAAGCTGGTGTAATTATGTCAAACCGGGATAAGGGTATTCCCCTGAGATTTGAACACAGTGAATAGGTCTCTCGCCTTCAATCTACGTGATCTCCAGAACACCGAAAATAAATTGCTTTTAAAGTAGATTGCTTAAGCCCTATCTCAGGGCAGCTGATTTAGATACGTTTCTGTAGGGCTGGTATTTAAGCAAGTGGATCTGTGGTTTGGATAGCATGCCATCATTATAATCTAAATAAGACTACTTACCATCTCTTAACAGTGAGACTAATGCATATAGATGGACGTTGATTTATGCAAAATGTTTTTAAAATGAAATAAAATTCTCTGAGATAATATCAAGGATGTCGTTATAATATATGAAGGCTGTAGAGGCCTACCACTGTCATGGTTGCTAGGCCCTGCATCTCAGGATATAGCGCTAATGTCTCTCTCTTTGTTTTGGAGGCGGCCCCGGCTAGTGGAAATGGACCGGGCTAATCCGGCGAATTTCCCATCGATTGGCAGAGCTTATTTGTGGAGGTCTCCTTCTTCTCCCAGAGGAGGTTAAGGGTATGGTCAGGGGGGTAAAACATGAATTAATTAACAGGTAAATGGGGCCTTTCTATGGCAGAGCCTCTTAATAAACCTGGGACATGTTAAGACGAGCAGCTGTACGGGTCCTAAATGTAATACGCGTAATTCACATGTTTTTCCACGTCTGCTTTTTCCCAAGAATTGACTAATATATTCGTAAGTCTACCATGCTCATCTGCATGACATTATAATCTAAAACAGTGCCTCACTGGCAATATTATTGGTTTGTCTTTTTTTTCTTTCTTAACAATTAATACCTTCATATTTTTAAACGAATATTTTAGGAAGATTTTACCACCTCTACCATGTTTGCCACTTCCAAAAAGAAGATGTCTGACTTGGTTTGCAGACAAGCAGTTTAATTTAATAAATCTGGTCTATGAGTTTGTTATTGCTTTAGAATGCATAGAATAAGGGCTTCATTGCACTGAACAACATGAATTCAGTATCTTCAAGGACTGCACATGCCCGCAGTTGGCCAGGTAAATTTATACAGAGTTTGTGCATTGATGACATTCCTGCCTACCGAAGATAAAGGTTTCCAGAAGCAAAACAAATATATTAATCACTAATACTCCACTCACAAAACACCCTGCAGATTTGGGCACACCACAGACAATTATATGTTCGTAGGTTTAGTGTGCATCTAAGGTTTCACAACACAATGTTCATCATAATGATGGACCAAGAAAATAATGCTTTATCACTGTAGTTTATGTCTCAATCACCCTTTATGACCCCTCCCCCCTCACACACACACACACACACACACAAACATATGTATTGTTTTGTTTTATTATATAAAGTGTATTCAGGTCTTCAGTTCATTGAATTTATACTACAGTATAAAGCTGTATTGCATGACTTCATTTCCTTCATTGCCAATATGAAAGCAAAGTATTTAATTATTTAATTATTTGCTGAGATTTATGCTTTTTTATTTTACATGGCAAATAAGTCAACATATAAGAGGATTTCGGGAGATGCAGTTATTTGTAATAATAATAATAATAATAATAATAATAATAATAATAATAATATAGCAGTTGCATTAAAACTAAAAATGAGTTAACCTTTTTTCACAAGTGTGGTATATCATTGTCAGAGGATGAATATGTCAGTAATTCTACAAATCCATGTTTTTATTATTTTAATGTATATTTCTGTGTACATGTATTCATGTACATTTTTATTTGAACTTCCTTCATTATTTGTATTGTCTCATACTGATTTCTTATTGACACTACAATATCAGATTCCAGGACCTTTTAAAACATAACTGGTTAAATATAGCACTACTGCAGTTTCTTTGCCTAATGATTTCATCACACAGTTTTCAAAAATACAAAAACACAAGCATCAGTAACTCTTTGAGTAGATTTTGCCGTAATGCTAGTAAGTGCAAACATCTGATGTATTATTAATTTGGGGGAAAGTTGACAATAACCCTAAAGTGAACTGTAAGATCATGCAGGTCATATGACTATCTCACTAAAATGACCTCAGAAGGAGCCTAACAGTATGTAATGGTTCATTCATAGAACCAGTCTCGTATTGTACACTCACTGGTTATTTTAATATTCTGTTTAATTCAGTGTCGGGCCCTGATTATCAGTGAGAGAGATTCCCCTAGTGGTGAGATACAATGATTAAAATGTTGGTTCTGTCAGGGAAAAATCTGATTTTCTTTATTTGTTTAAAAAGATGTATAAAAATGGTTGAATTTCATGAACAGGCCTACACAGAATTGTTTCAGCAACAGAAAACATTGTTACAAGGCTCAGGAATTATTCAGTAATTCAGTAGTTCTGGGAAAGACATCACTGAACAATAATAGCATGACTGCAAAATGAAAACAGGTAATTGTAAATTCTTTATTAATTTTCACAAATTTAAATATATAGGTGTACATGTGCATGTGTGCATACGTGTGTATATATTTGTAGAGGTGGACAGACACAGGGAGAGGAGTGGGTGTTTGTGGTTAATGTGGGTAAGCACTGACTACCTTCCTAAAATGCATTTTTTTATTCTCAAGCCATTGTACGCCATGCTTTTTATCATGCTAACATGGTGGTAGATTAAAATCTGCTTGTGGCATTAGTCTATTTCAGCTACACCTCCTGCTTTTTCTCTCCATGTCTGTTTGTGTAAACACACTATCCCCTCACTGCATGAATTGAAACATATTGCTCCATGGCCCTAGTGGCTTAACTGTGTCCTTTGAGCCAAACACTGGCCGATAAATGCAATTTTAAAATCGATCTGCTTAAAATAAGGTTGAAAGGGAAGTCTATGTTTGTCAGCATGAGCAGATAAAGAATAATGGAAGCATTTCTTGCAGCAAGCCAATCTATATAACATGCACAATGCCGTTCCCCTTTCCAACATGCCGTGAAATGGACAAATGCATATGAGGGTGTATTTCATCCACAAATAGAGAGAAGCAGAATAAAACATTTTTTTGAATTCATATTCTAGAGATCAGACACCACGTTGGCAGCAGGGTTAACAGAATTACAAAACAGTGCAGCAAAAAATAGTAATATTCTCAAAGGGGAAAATTCTTCTTTGAAATACACAGCTATAAAAAAAACGTGATGGCCGATGTTACCATGGCTAGCTCTCCACTTGACAGTACAGTAATCACAGAAATAAATAGGAAGAGGTAATATGTCAGGTTGCTTGATAAATAGACCTGTGTGTGTGTTTCGGAGTTTCTCTACGTTATTAGCCGCAGTATAAAGCAATCAGGCAGGTGGGCACTTTAGAGATCATTGGATTTAAGTCGACGACGCTGCAGGAATGACTCTCCTCGACTACGCGTATTCTTAAGCAATAACAACGCGATCCGTATTATCCACCCAAGAATACCCGTCACCGAAAAGAGTCTTACGGCGGAAAGCGAGGGAGATAGTTCACAATCCACTTTTTGTCAAGAGAGCTTTTTTTAATTGATTGAAGATGCCTTGCATCACAAGGCAAGGCCCCACCAGTGGCTGTCTGCAAACAGAAATTAACAAGAGTGCATATCTGCATAAAGTGAATCTTTCAAAGCACAAAAACGTGTCCTGTTCTGTTGAGTTCATTTTATTCTCTACTTCTATCTGTTGCTGTTTTTGAAATAAAACGTGGAAAAATTAAACAAGATGCGAGAGATTTGGGGTGTAGATCCTCACTGAGTGGGGGGCCCTTACCTGGACCATGGGGCACTCTCGCTCCAGTCACTAGAAACTCCATCCCCCACAATCCCTTTCACTCCCAGTGCTCAAATGGCTGAGATTCTCCTATTTCACTGGCAGAATTCCAAGTGTAAAGTCCGTTCCTGGAAGGAAAAAAGTAAACTGTCAGGGCACATGTAAGAAGGCATGGCCTTCCCAGCTTGCCTTAGTATGATCATTGTCTACCCCATTATCGGTCAACCGGCCTCTGAAAAAAAATGCAATACAGAAAAATCCATTAGCCGCAGGAGTCAAATTATAGATCATTTGAGAGAGAGAGAGAAAAAAAAAACAGTTGAATTGAGGGCTTTTGGAGCAGAGGAACAATGACTGGTATTACAGTATGCATTACTGGGAGGATGCATTGACTTCCTCCATCAAAATTAAACCAGAAATGCACATTTAAAATGAACCTTTTAGGTCTTGTTAAGTCTTGTTTGAAAACCCACAACTGTGTCTGACAAGATGCTTTACCGACCAATATGCAGTGTTCCATTTTGTAAAAAACATTCAAATGTGTATTATTATTATTATTATTATTAGTAGTAGTAGTAGTAGTAGTAGTAAAGATGCCATGCTTTAGATATATTCCATAATTTGAAATATTCTTAAATATTAAACGCCCTGCCAAACTGACACTACTTATGGAAATATACACTTTTTGACTAATGTCATTTCTTGAGTCATCACAGAGAAATGATAAAAACGAAATAAAGTAAAATATTATTACAATGAAATGCATATGCAAAAGCGCACCTATTAGAATAATAAAAAATTTACACATGATAGAGACCGAGTGGTATGTCCCACTCACATAAATACAGCACACATATACACGCAGATTTTCTTTCTCTCTCAGTCTGTCTCTCTCTCGCTCACTCTTGCATTTTGACAAAAAGCTTTTGCTTTCTTAAGATTTCATCATCTGTACACCCCCACACCCTGGCGGAAGAGCTTCAATCAAACAGTCCGTTTTTTACAAGCAAATAAATAAATACGAGAAGCAAATTCTATATATAATCTTCTAAAGTTACATTTACTCTATTTGCAATGAAAGGGGAAGCTCCAGTCAATAATTCTACATTTGTAAAAATGTATACATTCCTCCAAAATTAGCAATTGATGAGACAGAGAATCAGGATATGAAAAAAAAAAACACATCAGGTCAGTCATTTCGAGCTTATCCCAGCTTTGTAGTTTGAGTATACTCTTCACCTAACAAAAGCTAAACAAAAAAAACAAGCAAACAAACAAAAAAAGATCTTGCAGATAGTGTATGTTGTCCATTAGGCACAGAAGTGCTGCCTGTATAAACAGCCAGAAAAATCCAGAAACAAGATCAAACCAAAGCACAAAACTAACCAATGTATCTTATTTAAACAGTGTCAAGAATACCGGGAGTGATAAGCTCCCTTGAACTCAGAACCAATCTGATCCCAATTCAGCCCTCAGATGCTCGTGCCACTTTAGCGGCAGAGGGGAGCCGGGAGCCACAACAAAAGCCCCGGTGCATCCCTGCTAAAACGCACTGAGCATCTCACCACAGCATCACTTCCATCTGACACCACAGCTTCCAAGCACAGAATTTAAAAAAGCAGCCCAATCTATCCTAGAGCATTAGCTGGACAAAAATGACAAAAAGGAATGAGCATCATAAACTGTACCCGTGATCACGATTAAGACTTACTTTGGATATGTGCAGCAACTTTTTTTTTTTTTTTTTTTCCATGTTCCAGATTCTAATGCATTTGTGCATCTCCGGGCACAATCGGCATATCCAGGTTATAATCGGCAAAAGTTCCTCAAGATTCACTGATCTTCAGTTGTTTTTAATTACCTTGCCGCCCAATTGGATTAATTTTCTCCTCCTGTTTTGTATCAGTCCATATGCTCTCTGCTGGTGAACAGATAGCAAAATAATGCACAAGGATAATGAAAGATAAGAATAAGAAAGAAAGGAAAATAAAAGAATGTGAGGGAGTAGAAGAATAAGAATTTGAAGAGGAGGACAAAAAGCAAGAAGAGGAGGAGGAAGGAAGAATGAAAAAAATCTCTCTGCTCGCTGTCTCTGATTGTGTATTCCCTTCCTTGTTCCTCTCCCTTCTCATTATGAAGGCTCATCGGCATGTTATTCCGGCAGCAAGCTCACAACTCGTAAAAAAACCTGTGATTGCCATTTAATTGCTGGAAAGCCATGAATATGTTAATGCAGCGCTGTTGTCAAATCTCCCCCAAAAATTAACAGTGAAGCGCCATGCTCAAACACACACATGCACAATAAGTGACACAGATATAGATAGTGACAAGATAAATTAAAAAAAAACAGCAGCTCAACAAAGAGACACACAGATATTTATATTGTTTTTTTTTGTTTTTATAATGTAAAAGCAATAGATGCCACCAAAAAAATCCACACCTATCGCAGAAGCTTACCATCTGAATCCTCCTCTGAAGGAAGCCTCCTGCTGTGCAGAAAGCCAGGGTGTCGTCTGATGTTTAACTGGGATATGCCTTGGATTATGAGGTTGCCTTTCCTCAGTCCTCAGTTGATTTATATGGGTTACTGTGCTACTGAACCAAAGGGAGGGAGACACCGGCATGGACGGCAGGCATTACCCACGCTCCCCCAGCGCGGCGGGTGGACGCGGACGCGGGCTCCAACAGTTTCCCAGCGAGCCGGCGGTCGGGTCCCAAGGTCTGCCGGGCACGGCGCAAAAAAAAAAAAACCGCCACGGAAGGCGCTCGACGGAACGAGGATGAGAAGGCGCCGCACAGAGCCGGCTGTCAGCCGCCACGGCCGACAAACTTGCAGAGAGAGACGGAGAGAGCGAAGGACTGAGAGAGGTGCACAGAGAGTGACCCAGGAGAGAGAGGAGTAGAGAGAGAGAGAGGGAGAGGGAGAGGGAGAGAGAGAGGGAGAGGGAGAGGGAGAGAGAGAGAGAGAGAGAGAGCATTAAATAGCCAGCCACAGGACTGTGACTGCACAGGACTGCCTTTTGCTCTGAGGATGGGAGAACGTAATTAGATTTGAGCTGAGCAGAGCGACCAAAAGCAGTGAATCGTGGATCCCAGACATCTAATGGTGGATTAATTGAGGAAGATCTGACATGCAGCATGCTTCGTGGTCTTCCCATCATGACTTCCCAATGGGAAAGGGCTAGCATCCACTGGGATCATTGTTAATATACAATCAAAAAAGCTGCTGTCATGAAAATGGTTATGTGTTCACAGTCTCCCTCGCCTGATCTCCCACATATGTTGACTGAAGCTGTTTTGCCGCTTGTAAAAAAAAATGCAATTTTCCCTCTGCAGTAAAGACCCCTGCTACCTCTTCTTTAGGGGAGAAAAGTAAAATCTGACACTCTGTTTTCAGAGTGTGCTGATAAAGACCATTTGAGAATCAAGGGAGACTCAAAGGTGCAGATTTCTTTTTTCTTTATCTTTTTTCTTCTATGCTCTGTTGAGTCCTTAGCTTTCATGAGAGACCAAAGAGTTTCCTCTGAAAAATCAAAACCCACATAATTTCATTCAGGCTGATGTAAGGTCATTTTAATGCCAACAACCCTTTTAACTTTCTGCAACAGGGATGACTTTTGAAGCTGACATTTTCAATTAGGAAGGTCCAAATTGATGTGGGGATCCTTAGGTTGTACTTGGCAGAACTGTTGTCTTAAGATCCAAAAATAATTGCAGTGGATTGTAATATAAATGTATTCCAAAAATGGCAGATCATAACAACAATTTACCAATAGAAGTACCCCTTTAAAATTCATTCTGAAATTTTACTACGGCCAATTACACATTCTCTAATACATTTACATCTATATACACAAAAAAATTGGAAAATTGAATTGTATTATTTATAAATCATTTGAAGTATCTATTTTACTCCGGAGTCACACATTGCATATAGGCAGTACTATGTGCAGCTTCAATTTACATATTACAAGGACAATCCAGAAACAAAAAAGCAATGCGTTATGACCAAGAAAAATATGCATGATGAAATGCTGAGAGACATATTTCTTTGAGAGGACTGCTTTATGTTTTTATTACTAAATATATTTTATTTTTATTGTTCCACTTTTACTGTAGCAATATTTGTATGTTCTGCCGAGTCATATTTCAAGAGTGGCATTTTTACTGATGGTATAGCTTTTGCACAAATAAATCACTGTGTTATTTAATAAAGGATCCTTAAAGCTATGTCTTTAAAGTGTCTCATATGAACAAATAAAGCCCCGAAGGTGGTGTCTTCATTTTAAAGAATAATAATCCTTTTACTTTTTGTATAAATTCTTTATTAAGAATATATTACCTTTAATTCTATAGTGAGAAATCATTTCATAGTGCCAACATTTAAGCAGTGACAATCTATATGATAAATAGAAAATAATGAAAGAAAATCTTCAAATCTTCAAATTCAAAGCAGACAAAGGCACCTGAGAGGTTTGCCTCGTTCCTTATCCATAGAAATGTACTGCCCCCTATTGACTAATCTTGATTTCTTCATTTTCCTTTCTGTGGAAATTACTCTGTTGTTTCATTTATTGCTTCCATAATACCCAGTGAAATGAACTGGTGCTATAAAAAACAAACAGTGAGGGATGCCAAAAAATACACACAAGTTCAGATGTGTCAAGCTCGAGACTGGCCCACACAAAAGAAAGACAGATTCATTCTTCAACACAACAAGGCCGGGGTTCGCTCAGATGGTGTGAATCATGCAAACGCTCCGCTGTTGTCATCAGTTCAGTTTGCTATTGGAAGATGCTGGTTTTGGCATTCCAGTATGTCTGCCCCTATCCCCTGCCCCCTTCCCTCTTAAAATCTGTACAACGTTTATGACACAAAATGCTGCTTTATCGTGAAGAATTCTAAGTGGCTTAGAGAGTGCACAAGGTTAAATCTCACCCCTTCACCTGCACCCTTTGTTTGCTCTCCCTGAAATAATTGGAATCGACTTTCAGAGTCGCCACGACCTGATGTATTAATTGCCGGTGATGGATTTGAGTGGAAATTCTACTCATAACAGTGTAACTCAGCGCTCGGCATCTGGAAGGTTTCAGTGGGTCACCTGTCGCTAATTCTGACGTATTTATTTTATTATTAAATTTTCTTTTTTTAAACAATCGGTTGAACAAATGGTGGTATTTCAGATCAATAGCGCGATGAATATTGAGCAGCGGTTCCACCCGGCTTCAATTAGCGGACACATGCAGCGACGGGAGTCTGGGTGTTTTGAGATTAAAAAACATGCAAAAATGGGGAAAGTGCCGCTAAAATGTGAGCCAAATGCAGGTTGTCACTACCAACTCCCGACCAAGATGTCTAAAACACATTTTTTTTAGGAGGCAGTAGAGCAATTTGCCTTGATTTCCGTGACTTCCTCTTACAGCATCTACAAATTACGTCCCCAGCCTGTGTTTCACTTCCAGAAGCTATTTGTGTGCCTGTTTTCAGGTAGAATGCAAGTATCATCAGCACCTGTTAAACAGCTACCATATGATAATTGAGCTGGGTTATGAGCTGGGTTTTTAAAAAGCTGGATGAGAAAATAAGCAAAAACACGGTGGTAAGTGGCTGTTAGCATGTCTGCATAAGTACATGCATGCACACATGAAGGCATTTGTGTTTGCATGTATATGTGTTTATGTGTATGCATACATGTGAATCTATAGAATAGGGCTTGTATGTATGAAGTGTGTGCTTGTCTATAATTCCGTGGTGGTGGTGCGTGGTATTCATAAATTAAAGGGTCATACTGTGTGTTCAGTAGTATGTCTGCAAGCGTCACACTAACTGAGGCCCTCTGGCTACTGGACAGCATGTAATATTTTGTATCACATATACACTGACCATTATATCACATGGATCATCTGAGACAGTGGTTCATTGCACAGGATGAGCTGTCCAGATGAAATGAGCATCAGAGGATCTATGCAGAAACCAGGCACTATGGATACAAAAATAAATAAACAACATCGCTGTGTCACACCACGTCCCTTCTAAACCTTGAGCTCTAGAGAGCAAATGTCAGTTAGCCATCCATGTGATTCCTTTTATGGTTTGTACGTCACCAGTGCTTTTATCACTACCACTTTCAATTTTGAAGAAAACAGGACTGAGTTTACACTGCTTTTAAGGCATGACATTTAACATGTGTGATAACCACTCGAAGCACAAATAAAAGCTTATTACAGGGAAGTTCTTTGGTATGTCAGAGTGGTTCCAAACAGACCCACGTACAATAATGTGCATGGTAAAATATCAGAATTTGAACTGTCACTTGAACAGTCAAAGACAAAATTGTCATTGCAATTTTGCAAAATTGTCATTACAGCGGTGTTTTGGAGAAGGACAGTCAACAATATATATTGAAGCAGCAGAGAGACCGAGCAGTATTTTGCTGCAGTGAAATCTTTCTCCCGTGAATGCAGTAAGCACCAGTGTTTAACACAGCCGCGATGTCTACCTCTGATAAAGCATATACACTTCAGTGTGATCCCGGTGAATGGAGGTTTCTGCCCCTACGTGACCATTCTGAAAGTACCAATTATGGGTGTACAGAACCTTTTTTTAATCTTGATGACAGTAATGAATTAAAGGCAGCCTAAAATTCCCAGCTGATACACAGTCAAGGCATTAAAAAAATTATAAGCATCCCCTCTACAAATGACCCTTAGTCACCAATGAGCTTTTTAAAAAAATATTTGGTAATGACTTTAATGCATGTACATCATATAACATTCCCTGCCCACTTTTCCATCACCGCTTAATGCATTGCAAGGGTTTGTATTGTTTTCTGTATATAAAAGGTACGAGACATGTTATATGTGCATAAACGCCCAGGGAAATGGTACAATTCATTATTGAACTAGAATTGAAGTATTCTTTGCTTTTATTAAATTATTGAGTTTTAAAGTAAAACTATTTTAATAGAATATTACCATTGCAGCTCTCTTGCATGCGGATATTGTACCAGCAATTTGATACATAAACTGTGGATGATAATAAATATGCCTACAGTACTGGCTGTTGATGTCATGCATGACAAAGAGACACTAGAGGTCTGTATCCCAGCAAGGGATGTCACCCAGGATGCATTCTTAGTTGGGTTTTCTTTCTAAGTGAAGCCAGTTGGAACACAAAGTGCTGTAGAACTGACATGGTCTCTGCATCACCAGCACAAGCACATATTGCCAGATTAGAGGATACCACAGGGAGTGGAATCTTGCCCTCCCTCTCTCTCTCTCTCTCTTCTCTCTCTCACACACACACGCATACACGAACACACACAAACACTCAGATGAAAGATGAATTTGTATTTTTTTATCAAATTGTGTGAAATATTGACAAATGTGCATCTGTCTCAGTTTCTTGCTGCTCACTTACAATGGGTGTAGCTCTGTGATGTATCAAATGTGGAAAGTGAAATAAAAAATGTTAAGAATAAATAATCATTCAGAACTCTGAAATATTTGAAACATCGTATATTTCTTATAGTCGAATATTCTAACAATGGGTTGAGAATCATATTTGTACAAGAAGGCACCTATGTTTTTCTTTATTTTGATTCTTGTGAGACTTTTTCCCATTTGCTAACTTTAAACAGATCCAACACACAGTTACAGTATGGAGAGGTTGATTAATACTTTGGAGTGTGAATCAAGCATGCATTTCACTTGCTGAAGAAGAGACTGAAAACTCCCAAAACAAAGATCGACTGGAAGCAGCTGAGGTGAAGGCATGGAAAGATATTTCCAAAGAAGATACCAAATGTTTGGGTGATGTCAGTGGGGAATAAGTATTGCAGTTATTGCTCTTAAGGGCTATGCAAGCAAATATCATACTTTTTTGCTTTTTTGATATACTTCTAATTTATTCTGTTTTGCCCAGGTGAGAATGGGGGACTCAGCACAGAAAATAGCTATTTCTGTCAAATGGTAGCACATATACACATGCAAATACCATGAAATGAAAGCTGATCGTTTGTACATTTGTCTCATATTCATGTTTTGATCTCAAATCTAAACAGTGAGAATATATGGCAAAAATAATAAATGTAACTCCATTGTAGTTTTTACATACTTTTGGAGGGCACTATATATCTTTCTATATATATATATATATTATATATATATATCAATGTTACAACTATGAATCATGTTGCTGGTCTTAGTTGGGATGCCTACCTGATTTCATTTCTGTATTCATCTTTCTAAACTGACAAAGCAAAATGATTGCAAGCCACAAAATATTTATGACCGATAAGTTCAAACGCGACAGGATCTTTCCGTATTATTTGTGTCTCCTGTCCATAACTTGACCCCGAGATTGACCCCTGCCTGCGGCTGTAAGCCCTGCTTTTTGGGAGGCTGTAAACATATGAAAGCTCACTCTCATAAATCAATTTCCCAATTAAACTCTAAAACGGGAGACAATCTGTGCAGAACAAGAGAAGAAAACTGAGCTGAACGTCCCCAATTGCTGGTTGGGAAAGAGTCTCATTATTAAATAAATTCCCGGGGGGGAGAAGGGGGTAGGAGATATACGGCATGCGCATTTTGGTCTGATGCATATTTCTGTGAACATTGTTTTTTGCCATCAAATGAGATATTGGATCACGTCGCCAGTTAGAATCCCAGCAAATCTTTTCAAATTATATTATTTCAGCAAATCATTTCAGATTTGGTATAGCATGTTGATTTATTGTTGCTAAACTTACATGTTGGCTCAATCATAAAACACTTCTACCAATGGGCTGCTATTCCTTGGGTAGTGAGCCACAATGGTGTTTAGAAAACCATGTCAAATATACAAGCAGTACATTGGATATTTGTAAGGTGCACTCCATTTATCACAAATGAAAAATAGACATAACACCTCATCCAAGGCTGGGGCCATAATTTGTATATATATATATATATATATATATATATATATACATGTATGTGTGTGTGTGTGTGTAGTAAATAAAAGACTTGATTGATTTGATTGTATAGTAAGTTCCATATGAAAAACTGATATTTTTATAAGTGAGTACATATTAAACTTTGTGTTTGTGTATGTCAGAGACGGAGTAAGGTACAAAGTAAAAAATGAAGTTTGTTGCATATTTTTTTTGTAAATTAAGTGCTTTTATTTCAAGGAGAATGAACATAGTTTCAGCAATACAGCAGTCTTAGCATTCTGGCATGCTGTGACGGCATTAAATGAGAGGACAGTGTGATGGGTGTTTAATTTCTCTACTTTATCTCTTTCTCAACACCTTGTTACCAACAGCAGGCAGTCAGTTGTAATTTCTCATTATGCAAGTAGGTTAATAAATCCGAACCTTTATTATTTTTATATTCCCTTTTATTGTGAAAACATTGTATAAAACTACTTCATGGTTAACATATGGATGATGATAGGTGCACATATTCTTTTCCTCAGCATTCAGTAAAACATTTAAGCAAGTTTGTTTAGTTATTTGTTTATGTTTACTCCCCCCCCACCCCACCCCCCCCCCCCAATACAAACACAACATGCATTTGGTGGTCACAAAAATTGCATCATGACTTTTGGCGATGAGATCAACTGAAAATTTTCTGAATCCAAAGCTTGTCATGCAAAGTGACAGACAGGCAAGATTTCAGTCTTAGTCTTAGTCTGACTTGTTTACACTACCTTCAGACCGATTGTGTAAGTTTATAACGTACAACCATTAAGTTTTTCCTCTCCACTGAGAAAGGTCTGGTGCAGGATATCATATGCATGGAAGAACATCAACAGCATAACACCCAGAATCCTCAGCCCATGACGTGATTGTTTCCCGCCGGCTTTCACAAAGACTTTCCTCGCGCCGACATCAAACAAGACTTTATGAATGTCAACTCCCCAACCATTACATAACCGACCAATAATCTGTCATTTCAGCTCAATGGCGACCAAATCAATGCAAGACGGGATATTTCTGAGGGGAAAAAAACACCAATAAGTGAAAAACAATTTTAGGCCTGAATAGAAGGTATTGAGCAGGATTTTCCTGGCTGCCTGTTTATCTGTTTCAGGTCAGAGCACATCTGTGTTTGCCCAGTCGCTATCTGTCAGCCTCGTAATTGCTCTGACACATTTTTAACCGCGCCAACACTGCACTGGTGCTGCTGACACATATCAGTTCCTTCATCCCAGGTATTGCCAGCTTCGTGATGTCAGGTTAAATCAGTGCAAAAAAGACTTATGATCTCGCTGGTTTGGTCATCTTTTACCGTGGCGTGTCCTTCCTTTTCACGCAAGACTCGTTGAAATCCCTTGCCGCTTGTTTCAGCATCAATAACTTTCATACAAAACACCTGCAGATCATTTTAAATTAGATAAAATCTGAATACATTTGGCTCCATTATGCTTAGGGAGACTTTGTCTCTTCTGTTTGTATAGAGAAAAATGGAATATGTTAAAGAAATCGAGGGTAGTAAATTGTTAAGATTAAACCCAAAGAAAGTGGTTGGTTAGTTTTGCTCCATTCATTTCAAACTGACAGTTGTGCTTCTCAAGTCAATGCTGTACAAGAAACACACTGCAGCTGATGTGCAGCCCAGAGGAGTGATGGTTTTTACACTACATTGTATTTTACCTGAAACTACAGGGCCTGGCTTACAGTAAACTCATAACTAGCTACGGTACATTACCAGTACAATCGCACTTTTGATACAATTATCAAAAGTGTGATGTGTTGCTGCACGACCTCTCGTGCCGTATTGCTGTTATTCAATGTTTGAAACAGAAACAATTAATTGATGAGGCAATATTATCACTATTGTAATATCACTTGTAAGTCATGTTTTTTTTGCAGAGTGATACAACCAGGCTGTTTGATTAACTATCACTGTATCAGATTTTCAATCGCTGTAGAACATGGTCTCAGCCAATCAGAATTCAGGATCAAAACAACCCGTTTTATAATAATGCTTAGGGAACTGGTTGAAGGTTGAAGGTTCGTTTCCCAGGTGAGGTGCTACACTTGTGTCCTTGAGCACATTACGTACGTAACCTGATTTTGTTCAGTAAAACTCCAGCTGTATTAAGAAATTGCATAAGAAAATAATGTAAGATGTTTAAGATGGTCTCGGTAAGAGCACCTGCTAAATACATACTGTGAATGAGGGAAATGCATATTTTCTGCATCTGTAGAAGTGGTGTATGCTGAACCGGTATGTGCAATTACTGCACAAAAGACTTGAATAAGGAATTGCTTACTTTAGTCTACTGAGCTTGTGAATGATCAAAGTAGGTTTTAATCAGTTTATGCTGTGCTTGTGCTGCAACACAGGTGCACAAAAGGACCGGCCGCCTTAATGTGGCAATCCTGCGGCTATTTCCAATATCGCCAATTCATTGGGAAACATGTAAACTGTGCGTTTGAGCTATGTGTCAATGCCAGGGAAAAAAAACTGTGTCGCCCGATTTGCAAGGGGTCCCTGATAGCTCTTTGTGATTGATCCCCTCGTTTTATCACTTCTAATTAAACATTTACGCCTACGGGCTCCCTATTGTTGAATTGAATTTCCTCCGAATTTAAGTCTCATAGCTAAGAAATCTGTGTAGCTGGCAATGAATGCGGCATGCTAATCAGTAAATAGAATGAAGCAGCCCTGTTCAGCGCATCAGGGCCCATTTTGACATTGTATCTGGTTTAATGATGGAAGGTAGGAGGCTCGGCTGGGAGAGCAGGGGCTGTGGATACAATATATCTCCTGTGATTATCACACAGCTAGAGTGGGTTCTCCTAAGCTGAGGAAAGAGAACCGTATCGGACCTCAGTAATTCGTACCCAGATCACTATCTAAAATGTACTTGTATCATAAGAAAAGTTAAGCATACATACAGCATAATCCCCCTGTCCCCCCCCCCCCCCCATCCTTACTTCACCATCCAGCAACATATTACTACTATTATCATTCTATTTCAGATGGAGCTTGTTCAAATTGTCATTTTTTTGGAAGCATATTAGTTCTTTTCAACTAAGTAATTTAATGTCTAAAGGTTCTTCAATTAATGTCTAAAGCGTCTAAAATTTCTGGATTAATTAAATCAATGAACAAATCAAATGAACAGACTTTGTTGTTGTTTTTGCTTGCATTACAAAACATTGTGTTGTTTATACACCACCTGAAAAGCAACCATGTTGAAATCACATTGGCCAGCCATTTGATTGTCATCTAGTAGATGAACTGGACACAAACCGAATGTCCGCGATAAATTCCAAAACAAGCAACTGAAACTGGTCTGTTTTTAGTCATACTGCGCCATCATTAGCTCGGCACTGGTGGACTTTAATTGCGTTCTGCCAGCACATGACATGCAACATTAAAGGAGAATGGCTGTTTTCAATAATCCCAGTTCATGTTAGATGTATTCTTGGCATAAACTAAATGACTGTGTCCAGTATTGTAATTAAAATCAATAATGGCAGTGGTCTTATTTGATTTTCCACCTCGGTCCCCTTTGCCACCATTTCTCATTGTCAGAAATGATCTTTTCAGGCCCTGCATGTCCTATTGTGGGATTGCAAAATGGAACAAACTGAGGTTTTACACAGATGTCCAATTTGTAAAACCTGACATTTATAAATTATATTAAATATCATGTTGCTGCGATACAAGCAAGGCAATAGATATTTTGATGATATGTCTGAGGACAGCTGTCTGGGTAAACAAGGGATGGAATAAAATCATAACCTAATATGATAAAGTGCCTTAAAGAAACAAGCAGTATTATCACAAGTAGGGAAAATCAATATTTCCATAACCAGACATTTGCATCAAAAATATTTTAACATATACAGTGAGTTCCATAATGCTTGGGACAAAGACTTTTTTTATTTAGCTGTGTACTCCACAATTTTAGATTTGTAAGAAAACAATTCACAGTTTTTATGAAAGGGTATTTTTAATACATTTTGGTTTCACCATGTAGAAATCACAGCACTTTTTATACATAACTCCTTAATTTCAGTGCACCATAATGTTTGGTACAAATGGCTTTGCAGGCGTTTCTGATGAATCAGGTGTGTGAACTAATTTGTCCTTGTCAGCTGCTGTATACATGTCTGCTCTGGGGCCTGTCTTAGACCAAAGATCAACAGTGCCTTTGATAATGTTGTGCTTTTGATTTTTCTTCCATTCTTTTCCCGTGACCACACCAGATTAACCTACTGAAGAATTTGACCTTGAAATATCATTAACCAGGAGGAAAAAGAAAATCTGTCATTTTTTCCCCATTCAACAAACATGACTCTAAATAACATCAACCACTTCGGAATTAAAAACACAGCAGGATTTCTCCTCACCAACTGCCAAAATGTATCCTGTTATGCATTCAAGAACAGGCAGTGCCTTCTGAAAAGCCAGGTTTCAGGAGCATATGGCAAAACACCTGTTTGTCCTGATGCGCAGTGATGATCTTACATTGTCAGACTCAGAAATTTAGACTAACATCAGAGCAAGAAGGTAGATACCACAGAAATGAAATACCTTATAAAACTGGACCAGCTCATTATCAACCAATCATTTTGAGCCACAACCAATCAGCCTCTCTATGGCCTCATTAACTGACTTGGGCATTGTGGCCTACAAAGACCCTTGATTATGCCTGAAATCTGGTATACAGGGCATGAATGACTCCCCATGGATTCTGAGCACAATGCTAACAGCACTGAAATGTTGTGAGTATCATGTACTTTGCTGCTTCAACTGAAAAAGTTGGACACTGGTAAATTTTTAACAGCGGAGTTCTGAATAAGCACTGCAATTTATGTGAGAGGCTTTTCATGAACACACAATCAGACAGGGCATTCCTGTGGCAAGGGATATCCTGGATGGCACTATGGCCAATTATACATTATCCCTGCACAACTTTTGGGCAGAGTTGGCACTGGCAGAGTCTAGGTTTGGGCATATTTTTGAATAACTCATTGGTGTCTTAACCTTGCTCAAGTGTGCCACAGTACGTTCCCGTTAAGGACTAAAACCATCTGGCTACACATAAGCAGACCTTCTTACATTTTGTACAGTATTTTCTATTCGATGTAACTGTTGATAAACAAAAAGTGAAATATGAGCCATTTTAAAACAGTCATTAAACTCCCAAATTTGGCTGGGTCACTCACCAAGACAATTAGCCACATCACACACATCGCAGCCACCTTTATGCGTATGGTTCAAAGGCCCGTCCGGTTGGTCAGAGCGGAGAGGCCGCAGAGGCGGTGTGTAAATTCATCCCCAAGCTTAGAGTGTCAGTGCATGGGGACAGCTGTCAGCGGGGCGGTAGGGGAGTAGGCAGGGCTGCAGAAGGCCCTGGAGCGCTTCCCAGCTTCCCCTGGTGAGCACACATTAAAACATAACTGCGCCAAGGCCCTGTCTGGTTGACAACCAGAGAAGCTTAGCGTAGACATCCTGACAAGATCGCCATTTATGTCATGCCCTAAAGGTGTCTGCAACAATACGTAGGAGGGAGAAGAAAAAAATCTCTTAATGTGAGGATTTTGGACTAGCATGCCAAACAACAAAACAGATATGACTGACAAAATAAAATCTAAAAACGTATTTCACAAAAACAGATTAGATAAATAAATGGTTAGTCAGGCTCTCGCTTGAATGATTTTATGAACAGGTGATTTATTTTTTAATTTTTCATGACAAAACTCCTGAGATCCTGATGGATGCATGCTGTTAGGTGTAGATTATTATTGTTTTCCTTTTTAACCTTCTTTTGTATACTGTCAGACAGTAGAATAAAATTGATGTAAAGTCCTGTCATAATACAGTAATAGCCTTCCCCAGCTACACTGCATTCATATTTCCCCACTTCCCATTAATTGCAGAGAGGAACTGGATTCTAAACAGAAATGAAACCAGTCTAGGTCACCATGGATCTAATCAGAAAACACATATGACATTCCACTGCGGACAGTCTTGTGGATGTACCATGCATTCATTTTTCTTCCAACTTCGCCAAGCAATTCTTGATTTCATAAGCTGCTGCAGTTCTTGCGACGATTGTGAATGTAGCTACTTCACAGTCGCTTGCCATGGTATAGCTGAAATTTGTGCATTTCCTATACAAGCTTGGTGCTGATTATCCTAACAAATTGCATTCCTATTCAAACCTCAGAATGACTTTCAATGACAGCTTGCATGACAAAAGGTCAAAGGAAGACTGCTAGGCGTTAATTAAATAAAATTGGTGAATGTCAGAGCGGCAAAGGTCAGCCCTAATCTCCAGTTATTGTCTCCCCCACCTTCATGCAGTGGAGAGGTAAAGCCTGGCTCCATCACCATTTTATATATGATATTCAAATCAAAAGCTCTGGTTACTGCTTATTTAAAGACGGGTGTATTGTCCACGTGCACAAATACTGTCCACACCACTAAATTAATCGTTACAATAAGTAATACAGTGACAAGCAAATCCCTTGTATGTCAACATATGTCTACTTCTCAGTCATTTTAAATTTCATGTTGCCCTATGCACTATAAATGCCTCCTCCCATACCAATCAATAAAAAAGCATATTTGAGAATTACTGAAATATGTTTATGTAAAATATACTATGATAAGGAAATATATTGCAACACTTCCTCAGTAATAAACTGTAGAGCTCTTCCTTAGCCTAGCAGGCCCTTTGCGATTACTGGACTCACCAGTACCCTCTTTCTTCTTAATAATGTTTCATGCGGTTTATTTTGGTAAGCTTAAGGTTTGGCCTGTGTATCTGACAGTTTTTTTAATATTCCTCAGCCTCATAATGGCTTCATTGACTTTCATTGGCACAAATCTGGTTCTTATGCTGACAAACGGCAATAAAAAAATACTCTGAAGGCAATCAAAAGCCTAGAATTAAGACTAGATACTGAAAACTATAATTAGGCACTAAATAAGCAGTTGAGCATGCCTGACTAATCAGAAACACCTGTGAACCCATTTGTCCCAAAGAGAAAGAATGCAAAAAATATGGAGTTAAAGTTGCAAGAAATATGGCAAAGAAGAAGGAATTAAGCTTAGATGTGTGGGCCAGGCAAACATATTGTGCCGAGAAGGTTATTCCCAGTGAGAAATTGCAAAGGAAGCTTAAGATTTCCAGGTGCAGTGTTTAGTACACACTCAGAAGGGTCCAGCAGAAGAGGGGTGTAAACAGGAGAAGACCAGGATGAAGGATACATCAGTGGTAGAAGACAAATATCGTGTGGTGTCTACCAAAAGAAACTGTCGTAAAAATGCACCACAACTACAGGAAGAATGCAAATGGTTTCTACGATTACAGTGAAATGGCAGCTATGGTTTCTTTCATACACACACACACACACACACACACACACACTCACACAGAGATAAAAAAAAATATTTATTTTGTTCAAATATTAGTGAAGGATCAGAGCACTGGCAGCATCATCTGTCAGAGTTTTTATCTGAGACGGCTGCCTCGAGTCAATACGCTTAGAATATGTGAAAAGGACATTGTGTTTGATCACAAAGATCAGCTGGGGACAGAGTAACACAGAGGTGTCCAATATATGCAGTATTTATTTATAACAAAAATATCTCTCTTCTCCCTAAAGACATGTTCTATTGATCACTGGACTTCTGCATGTACTGCAAATTTTTTTATTATTTTTTAAAAGAATTGCTCACTTTGAGAATGCCATGATTTTGCAATAGGTTTATTTATGGACATTTTTAAACCCAGCCATGACTGAATCAAATATGTGCCTGTGCATACCCTCAAAGTAATTTGTTTTTGTATACTAATATAATGCTTTTTTAAAATGACCACCCTTTGAGCTGGATTGGATTTCACAACAGACCATGTGATTAGACAAAACATGAATAACTGATTCTAATGGCTGCACTGCAAAAAACTAAAATAAAAATAAAGGAAAAATAGTATAGCTATAACTACTGTACTTCAAAATACCATCTGTAAAGCCATAAGGATATATATATGTATGGTACAGTATGGTCAGTCACTTGACAAGAATTGTGTTGTTGCACTTAAAGGACCCTTCTTCTCGAAACAATCTCTGAATAAACATCTGTCACAGAATCAGAGTGTACCCTTAACTCACCTAATAGCACAAACCTGGAAACAGCAAAGGAACCATTCCTTTTAACTTTGTTCACATACACTATGATTTGCTTTAACCTTAACCTGCTGACAATTTTTAACATCATGTTTCAACATACTCTCAGCCTAGATGTAGTAAACATCTATTCTTACAACATATGAATGGCATTTATAATTTATGGAAGTAGGGTATTCTTAATGAATACCTTTATGTAGACTGTAATTTCTGTGGTTAATTCTAACATAGCCTACTTATAAATTTGTGACACAAATGTTGCCTGGTGTCTAACACAGGAATGCCATCACAGTGTGAAGAAAACTAGGCACTGAAGAATATAAACCTCCAATGGCAGGCAAGCTATATGTGTTCATTATGTGTGTGTGTGCGTGTGTGTGTGTGCATGCATGTATGTTTGTGTGTGTGTTGGGGGGAGGGGTGTGTGTATGTACTGTATGAGTGTGTACAGTGAGGATGTTTATATTGTTCTGTTGCATATGCATTTATGTGCATGGTGTGCACATGTGCCTACATCCGAGTCAGTTTTGTGTGGAATTTGAGATAATCTGAATAAATATATTGTTCAGAGAATTCATTGCTTAAAGGTTCATAAATAATAAAGACACATTTCTAGCATTTTAAGAAGGCTACATCATGGTTCAATAATTCATACTGGTGTTGTAATGAATTTTGATCATTACAGAAATGCTGAACACTGGGTGCTTATTTTAATATCTACCTTGCAGCGCTGTTCATGAGCTGCAGAAACAGTGTTGTCATTGGTCATTTTACAGACAAAAATTTTAAAAGGAGGGTATGACAGGAGAATAATTGGGAATACTGGATAGGACCAGCTTGACTTTGATTCTGAATAGACTCCATTTGGGTAATTAAGGAAGTTTTACATGTTGCCCCCAGTGGAATATTGCCAAATTCAAAGCCTCCCTTGGCCAGCGCATGAATTCAGCTGTCAGTGCAGTGTTTTCTCAAGACTGATCCAGCATTCCTGGCTGTATAGAATAATTACTGTTCTCTAAATGCCCCAGTGCATTCAGGGCTCAGAGAGGACACTGAACTGTAGCTTGCTGCCTGCAGGGAGGCAGATAAAGCCAATAGCTCTAGGGTTCAGAAACAATCTGAAAGTCTCACTTCAAAAGTGAGAAGTTGCTTTTTTCTGATGAAGAGCTGTTTAAAAGAAATAAATGAACAAAAGTTGGCTGAATATGATTTGGCCATCCGGGAAGCCATATCGCACTCTGTGACAGAAACCTACGACAGGACTAGATTCAGCAAAAAGCCAGATTATTTTTCTCCTGCACAGATGGACTTGCAAATGTTTTGGGGGAGGCGCAAGAGACGATTACAAATATATATTTGAAAAGGCAGGAGCAGACGCTGCAATGTGAAACGCTTGCGTCGTGGTGACGCGGTGCGTAGGGTGGCACTGGGTACAGCAGCATCCTTCAGTTTAGGATCTCTGGGTGATGATTGGCGCCTTCATGCTGATGCCAAAATGGTGATTATACAAGCTCCTGCTAGTGATTGTCTTCTGACTGTTGTGTGCTGCCAACACACACTAGCCTTATTAAGATTGGTTAATACCAGGGGGTTGTGGCACTACCATTATACCCTTTACAAAGTCACTTGACCTTGAAAAAAAAAACAGTTTAAATCCATATTTTGTACCAAGAAGAAGAAGAAGAAGAACAAAAACAACAACAACAACAAAAAGAAGAATGCTGAAGACTTGTTCTGTCATCAGCCTGGACGACCGGTTTTGAATGATAATAAATTTTGCCTGTCAAAGCGATTTCAAACGTCCTGTGGAGACAGTTACGTGGACACACATTTTAAATGCATCTAATAACAGAGGAGTGTGAAATACAACCCTCACCCCCTGTGGCACATGAAAGTTGATCGGCTGGCTCCAAATGCACCAACTAATGAAAGTTAACATTAATGCGGAGTGAATGTTAACGCGATAGCTGTGACTGACTGACATCCATGTCAGGAGTGTAGATTTTTTTATGCTACAGGACTGGGTGCTGACATTAACATTATCAATCATGACCATGTCATGTCTGCCCAATCAGCTATAATCACATTTTGCTACACAATCACTCAAGTTTTGTGCAAAACCGCATTGCTGTATTAAGTAGACTATACCATTAGGTTCTTTTGCTAGCCCAGACTGAAATGGGTGTTTCAGGCATGGCGCACTGGTTATTCTAAGACCTTACTGACTGCTCCTATCAGGTTACTTAGAGGGGCTCTGTGAAAGTCCTACTTCCTTATTATGGGAGTTCCCCTGGGATCTGTTCTTGGCTTATTGCTGTTATCTTTTCCGATGTCCTTGCATAACATCTTCACATTGGTTGTTTGTACCATGGACCACAGGATCTGTCCATCACCCTTGGTAACACAATAGTGTTCACATCCCATACTGCCAAAATATATTGATATATACAGGATGATGGATTGTCTTTCACTGATCAGATTATTTTTGTGCAACATCCACATAGCCCACCATTTTCTTACTGCATATGCCCAGCTCATTATCCAGGCACCTTGTACTATTCAAACTGGACTACTGCAACTTTTCTTGCTGGTCTCTACACTGTCATCTGGTCTCTCCAGCTCATTCAGAGTGTTGTCATCTAAAATGAGCCAAAAACACAAGTAGAATGCATTTTTTCTATTATACCATAGTTGTTTAAGAACAATAGATAAATACATACTATTGCAAGTTAACACATAGAAAGTGGCAAAAATGTAAAGTGTAAGTCATTGATCCCTCAAGCCCATTGGTTGTTGCATCAGCCAGATTTAAATATATACATAATAAATATGACCTTTTTATGTTTGAAGTACTGTAAACATATTGGATGCCATGCCATATTATGAATCAGTTCAAATGCCTTGTAAAGTCAGGAAACAACTTTTTAAATGTTCAAATCTGGCTTGGTTGGCAAGGCAACAGATTTGCCTAGCAACTATGGTTTATTTTCAACCTTTAAAAGTAAAATGGGTGTATAAGTGGTTGTTAAAAAAAGTTTTAAAAAGTTTTTGACAACTCATGTTTCCAACCCACACATTCTGCAATACTCCAATACACGGTTGCACCTTTTTACGTTTTTAAAGTCTTAAAGAGAAGTTAATGTTAATATATATGTGTATGAATCTATAAATAATATAAATGCACAACAGATTCACACAGCTTTCAACTGTCTTGTATGTAGATTCACAATGTTTTGCAAAATGGAACATTCTGGCAAACACATTACTCTTGTGAATAGTCTGCCACAGTAACTCAGCCAAAGCAGGCCATTGTATTTATGCTGGCATACCTCCAGGGACTGGTGTCTGAAGTCAGTGCACGTGTACTTAAATCAGATCACATTGTACCGCTTGAGGGCAATGGATCATAACATCGAAAATCATTGAACAGGTTGCTGGAGTTTTGAATGATAGTGGTGAGGATAAAAGCTCTGTGAAAATATCACATTAACTCCTTCAGACCTACAATGACCCTTGATGTGATGTTTTCCCCCCATACACTCAGAGGGAATGTGTTTGTTATAACACTTCATATAACTTCCATACATATTGGCGAGAGAACAGAACATCAGCGATGGCAAAATGAACATTTGGTCAAAGTTCGCTGGTGTTTACTTCAATGGTGTCACGTGAGATAACATGCTTAAGCTTCCTAACTGCAAAATTATAAAAATCAGAAGTGTCATGCAGAAAAAGTTACAACTGAATTTGCTTTTCCTATATACTATATACACAAACAGGGATACAGTCATTTGGCAGTTGCATGTTGGAGACAATAGCAATATGTTAGCAAGTTCAATTCTAACAGGTTTTGTTACTGTTATTGCTGTGTTGCTGGACTGAAACAAGGCACAATATCAAGGCAACAGTGTGACCATTTTCCAGGAAAATAAATATGCACCATTAAGCGTCAGGGGCAAGAGGTATAAAACATGAGAAGAATAAAAGATCTGCATGTGAAACAACACACATTTTCTTTTTCTCTTCAAGTGATTCATCGTAAAATTTGACAGGAACAAGATGTCATTCCCCACATCCATAACTACTGCAAATTATTATTCTTTTTTCTTTTTTTAATAAAGCATACAGCTACAATTTAAAGCTCTGCATTTTGTTGCAATACTAACAAATATAATAGGCTGAATAACTGAAACTGACCTTAGCCCCCAGGTCAGTGGATGCCGGCACATGACTTTTCTTGTTAGTTTCTTGTGATTTTACTCAACATTTCAAAATTACGATGGCACCGAACATTTATTATTTGTATTTGCAGTGGCTAAATGCATACATAGCATCAGTAGTGGTACTAGGTAGCTTCTGACTTTCCTTGCCTGCTAGGCACAGCCACAAAAAAATAAATAAATAAACTCTACAAACCAAAATCTGACACTGACCCTGAGCACATGCCAGCCGGGAGCCCAAGCTTTATCAAGTATTAAGTCTGAGACTGAATGTTCGGTGTCTGAATTCAGAAAAAAATTCACTATACTTAGTTCAATCCATATAGTATATTGCTACTCTAACCAAATATAGCTTGCTTTTCCCTGAGTTCTAAAATGTGCCTTTTTAAAATCCTGTTGCACTTGAGAAAAAGGTTTTTGGGAATTGTAATAAAATTCCCATCAAGGATTTCTGCTACATCACACAGATATTATTGACAATGACTCTGCAGTTAACTATGGGAGCTTCAGGCAAGGGAAACACAGAAATATCTGCGTTCCCTTTCTCTCAATAAAAAGTTTAAAAGACTTGAAAAACTGAATTGCTTGAGTGGGCACCTGTGTATGTATAGTGTATTGATTTTAAAATCATTCAGGTAATAACAAGCAATCAAGAACACAGATGCAAGCAGATAATT
This sequence comes from Anguilla rostrata, assembly GCF_018555375.3. NCBI lineage: Eukaryota > Metazoa > Chordata > Actinopteri > Anguilliformes > Anguillidae > Anguilla > Anguilla rostrata. The sequence goes on along the minus strand of NC_057938.1, from coordinate 15,337,694 downwards.
CAGTTGTATTTAGGGATTTGAATAGAGAAAAATCCAAAAAAATCTTTGGCAACTCCAAGCCAAGAGCAGTACACAACTGCCATAGCTAAGAACCCAAAGTTTTGTCATCAGTTGACTATGACTGGAAGTCGGCAGTGATGGAACATAATTGGTCAAATCAAATGAGATGAGGATCTGCTTTAAGACTGCTTTGGTGATTTGGATTACCGCTACATTTGTTTTCCTCCATACACTGCCCCAGGTGGACACGGAAAACCAATTGTCGTAAGTGAGAGGTGCGTCACTCTGATCGGTGCTATCTTTTTAAAAGTGGAAAATAGTCACTGGCTTGTTTGGCGAGTTTTCATCAGAGAAGTGTGTGCAGCTTCATACACAGTTCTCCTTTTGTGGGTGCAGGTGGCGCAGCAGCAAGTAAATAAGCACAAGGATTGATTCACATTTAGGGAGATAAAAGAGAAAATTATTAAACCCAAAATAGGAGACATTTTGACACAGCAAACAAACCTTTGGCGATATCATTCACGATTTGTTTGGAAATCCTCGGTAAATTGAAGGTAGGTTATCGGTTCAGAGTTACAGCAGACCTCAAGGTTCTCCGAGGTAGCGAAGATGTTGTTGTTGCCATTCGTCTCCATTGGTTATGCTCTTTCCGACTCATTTCCATCGGAGACAGCCCGTTGCTATGAAGTGCTCGTTAACAGGCCAACTAATTGGAATAAACAGTGAGTGATGTTTAATACGATGAGCACTTTAATAAGGAAAACAGCCCTAATTAGCGAGTGGAACTGAAGGTTGGGGGAGGGGCCTTGAGGGGGGAGCACCAGATTCTTCGTAACTCATCAGCGGAGGGGAGAGGGGAGGGCGCGGTTTATGGCAGCTGTCTGATAGTCGCTTCTCACTGCCAGAACTTCAAAACACTTCCCTCCTTGTGATCTGCAGTTCCCAGGCCTATGCTGGAGGAGATGGTTACATCAACGCTCCCCTGTTTAAAAAATGCATGTCTTTGCTGCTAGTGTGACAAAAAAAGACATCGATACCTGGCTCCATTAATGCATTTGGTTGAGCCCTGTTCTGTGGAGCCCATACATGCTTGGTTAGACTTTAATGTGACATGGACTGGCACATGACCTCCATTTCCAATGAATTCTCCAGGTTGCAAGGGAAGTGATGCTACATCACTGTAACATCTCGGGAAGGGGTCTTGGGGGTCCTTGGTAGTTAAACTACCATTTAACATCAACACACGTCTATCTGAAGAAGGCCAACAAGAAGAACTAACACCAGGGCAAATCGGACCAAAAGATTCTCTGCAGTACAAACTAGACGGTCAGCTCTTCACTATATAAGGTGTACAGTCAATATTAAAGGAGATTGTAAATTAATTTTGAATTTTGTTGCCTTTTTTGAGATACAATGTGTGAAGAGTGCCTTGTCCTACAGCAGTAAATTAATATTTAAAGTTCTGACTCTCTGCCTTTGTCTCTCCAAGCATAAACAGTCCAGTTCGATGCTTCATTATGCTATTAAATAAAGGGTGTGATGAAGGACAGCCTTCTACAACATCAATGGCAGTGAATGTTTAGTTTTTGGCCACACCTCTTCATAAATATAAAAGAAAAATTGTAATATAATACCTGTACTTGCAGAGTAACTTCCTGGAGTAATGGAAAATTATTAATTAGTGCAACATGTTTTTGTCATCCAAGGCACTTGTATTATGTCAAAATATGTAAATACTTTTTTTCTGCTGGGTATCAGGTGGATAAATGCTTGTTTTGTCAAACCAAAAACAGGAATACATTTTTTATCAGAATAACTCTGTGTACATTTTTTTACACAGTGATATGTTTCTCCACCTGACAGAAGACTACAACATTCCATGAAAAGGGGAAACATGGCTTAATTCCAATGTACAGTAGGTAGCCCAAGGCATTGTTTGAGAATCTGTGGCAGAAGAGAGAAAGGCAAAGGTTTTTTTCTTAAACAGGGTATTAAATATTAATTATATTTATTTTATTTACAGACAGAAATTACTGGTCGCTGCAGCATCAGACTTGAACATCTGTTCAAGGCAGCTTTCCAGATATGCGTTTTTCTACATATTGTATTCCCTTAAGACAGTTTGTGGTTGATGTCAAACTAAGGCTGTTTTAAAATCCAATTCAAGAAGAGTATTATCTTGTAAACAATAGTGTTATAGTTTTACTATATTCCTGTATACTAGCAACATGTCAACTGAAAGCCTGACAACACTGCTAAATATTAATGCTTCTCTATTCCACATTGAAGCCATTGGAGAATATTCACTTGTGAGCATCACTCTCTTGTTCTTTTTCCTCCCCCTCTTCTTTCTCTTTCGCTCCATTTATTTATTCATGTTATCTGTCTTAAGCATTGTTAATACTTGTAATATATTGTTTTCTTTTTTACCAACAGTAAGCCCAGAGAGATTACCACCTATTATTGAGCAGAAATGTTGTCTTCGAGCAGGCCTGCTTGCAAGCTTTCCACGGTTTTGTTATATTTTTAGCGATATGCGAAGCTCAAACATCACTGCTGCTCTGGATAAATTCTCATATGGTTTCTGTATCTTCAGGGGACATTTATTCAAGTATTTACCATGAGAAGCAAAAGAAACAACCTGGTATACTATATGAACGTGTTGGTCTTTCATTTAATGTTTTCAGTTTCCTATTGTTGTTTGACCTCATGATAGAATTATTATGTCCATTAAAATTCTTGGTTTTGGCCTTAAACACATATATTATGCTTTTGCAATTTTCATATTAAAACCACAATAAAAATCTGCTTCAGTTTTATTTTCATCCTGTTAGTGGCCCCTATATTAGTTTACATTTGTTCAAAAAGTACCAGCTGGGGCCAGGAGAAAACCATCTTGTGCTGAAGGATTATTATATAACCGTGGTGTAGGATCTATAAACTGCAACTGCAAGAGAGCTTCAACCTAATTTCAGAAGTGGAATGAGATTAACTTTTTTTGTGTTTTGATTCAATGAGGCCTTACTTAACCCTTTCAATATTTCAAATATCTGTTAGTATCTATAAATATTATTTTATTTACCCTCACGTAATAAAACACTAGGAGATCTGGCTCAATCTAAACCACAATGTCCACTTTGTCCATCCATGTAAAATGTGCTTTAAATTCCCTACAAACAAGTATTCAATCATTTTATTGAAGAAAGTAATGTCACTTCGTTCAGACTGATTTGGTTCTTTTTGAGAGTGTCCATCATCTCCCTAGGCTAAAACCTCCACAAGCCAAAGATTGGGACATCACCCTTCGAGGGTAATTTGAAAGATGGAAAGTGATAGTTAGTCATTAAGTTCATCAGCAGAAAAGAGCCAGGATATGGCCCCGGGACAGATCCAGTATTCTCCACAAGATTTGCTGTCAAACCTGAAGTGAAGGAGTACAATCTCACACAGTAGGGAAGCTCTGTGTGAGAGCCCCTATTTTATTTTCTCTCTGAACATGCAGCTCATTCTCTCAAGCACTATCACACTATAGGGGTGGGACTGCTGCAAGCAGCAATTTAGGTGGCTGATAATTGGGACCAGGTAGAATTTTTGCTACAAATAAATAACAGTGGGGGTAGTGAAGAGGGGGTAGGGGGGGTGGGGGTGGCTCTTCCTCAACCCCCTCCCCCATGTGGAAACACTGGGCAGCAGGATTCCAGATTAACATAACGGAGACGTCTCGGCAAACAGCGAGCGGCCTCAGAGGTATGCTAATTACAGTCAGAGTTTAAATCAATGCCTGAGAGGGAAACCGCTGCTACAGGAAAAAAAAATCCCACCAAATTGCTATTCCCCTTACAAAAGATTCATTAGAGAGAGCCGGTGGCATCATTGTTCTGCATCCTGCCCTCCCCAATCCGCTCTGTTTACTGAAATCTCATGATGGCCACCTGAAGCGTGGCTTGAAATTTTAATGCTCCATATCTGCGGTTAAGGCACGGACACTATACTGGTATCGCCAAGCCAAATTCCCTCGCCGTCAGAAAATGGCAAGGCATTGTATTTGACGGCCAATCAAGGCCACTGGTTAATTATTTAGATAAACAAAGGACTGAAGTCACAGGCACCGCATGTGCAGCTATGCAGTAGCCTTGGGGGGAGGTGGGTGGTTCGCAAAGTGAGAGCTTCCATAACAAGCTCTCCATTGCCAAACCCTTTTCTGAACCTCGTTTCTGGTCCTGTAAAACTCTCGCTTTTTAATTGGGTTTCATTTTGGTTTTGTGCTATGTGAAATAGTATTTAGTGCTTTTTTAGGTGTTCCATAATGATGGGAACGTGATGCTTTGTGAATCTAAAATCGGTGGAACTAACATGTGCCATCACTGTCTCATTGAGGCAACTGCAGAAATGTGCTAGCAACAAGGAGTGAATTACAAAGTGTAAAGTTTAATATGTTGAGGAAATGCTGTTAAATTCATAATGCTTTAAAGACGGAGACTGAGAAATTTTCTCAGGGATCCTTGATCACTGAAATTCCAGGCAGAATTATGGATCTGCTTTTGCCATTTTATGACTTAATCTTCAAGTCGGCATATATTTTATGCATATGTAGAAAATTAGAACAGGCTTCAAATGTCGTGGTCCAATATATTGAAATGTGCTCATATAAATGAATTCCGAGATTTCAGTCATTCCTTGTGTGTGCCCCCCACTCTCCAAACACACGCATCTCTATTAAAAATGATTAAACTATAGGCCTTGATGAAAAAGTTACCATCACATGTTTTGGGTACGCTTTTTGTCAGAAAGGATTTTACACAATGAGCATCACACACATGCTCCTCCCAATGTAATATTGTTGTCATTTTGTATCAATACACTGTATCCTGTCATATGAATATGCTCCATTCACTGGTATAGTCCTTGGATCAAACTCATTTCACACTGATCTCATTTCAGTCACGCCAATTCAGTGTGTATGCGCTTGTGCACAGTGCAAAGTATACCAGCAATCAAAAAGTATATTTCTATATTAAATCCTGGAACCTACACTGAGCAATTTTTTTTAAATTTACAGTTGGTGAGGGGAATGGTGTGAACAAATGGTGAGGATAAATGAAACAGTCCCTGCAAACAAATTATCTGAGTTGGAAAGTAGGGAGTCAGCAATCTCATTTACCTGTATATCTATACAGCAAATACCAGGCAAATTAAACATTATTGATTTGTTTTATCAATTTAAATGAACATTGAATTCCATACATTTGAACTTGGGATCCATTGGTGACATCACACTTGGCTGTAAGGAGAAGTGGAAAGTCCAGGGCCAGAAAGTAAAAATTCCTTCTATGTGTTTCATCCACCCATGAACTCACCCAGCTGATTTAATTAATTAGTTAATAGCAAAGAAGTGTGCTCATTTGCAAATGCAGGTGATTGGAGCAAAATACTGTATGGGGAAGACTTGTTTTCTGAAGCTAGATTTTCTACCTGGTTGTAAAGATGAGGAAGCTGACCTTCTACTCCCTTGTCATTCAGACATTGTAGACAAAGGGAATAAAAGCTGAAGAAAAACTGTGGAGAAGGGGAAATGGAGAGATGCCAGAAACAGCTGCTGTGAGATGGTGAAAAGGCATGGCATTGATACACCTTTAGAGAAATCAAGTTTAGCAGCCTGAGGTTACAGTGTATGGGGTTGTCTGCAACTTTTTCTCTCCCTGGTCTTCATTTGGAGCTCCAGTAACTACCACTGAGAACATGGGATCAAACTGCACCCAAATTATCTGTGGTAAAAAAAAAAACACTGGTAATGTGCTAGGTGATATGATTGACATAAATTTCAGACTAGACACACAATGTGTTTTGGATGGCAAGACTGGCAGGAGTGATTAAACCTAAAGGAGAATTTACGAGCCATTATTCAGAACCTAATGAAGCTCTGAACGTACAAAGTCATGCTTGGGCAGCATAGGTGAGTTTGTCCATGATCAAACGATTATCTCTTTGAGTAATCGCATTTCAATCCTTATACATAAAACTCCAGTGCTAAGCATAGGTGCAAAAATGTGTATTGAAATGAGATCAGGAATATATTTCCATTATTTTCTATTTTCCCGTGTAGGCATGTATGTTTGTGCGTGTGTGCGTGTAATCTGATTGTTCAAACTGTTGCTATCTGTGCCTGTTTGTTAAAATTACGCACATAGGCTGAATATAGATGAATAATCAGAGAAGTGGGCGGATTTGGCACGAGGTCAAGAAATAATGGGGGAATGTGAGAATGCGCTCTGCAAAGCAACCGTAAGCCTAATTATTTCAATAAGCTCTGTCTCTCCTCTAGCAGTCACAGCACCGTTCTGGGTCCAGATAGATGCAGCATCTCTTTCTGGCCTCTCTGTAGTTAACCGTGACCTCCTCCTTCTGTCTCCCATTATAACAGCACAAGCTAATTAAAAAGAAAAAAAAAAAAAGCAGGGTGCAGTTTGCCAGGCTTGGCGTGCGATGAGGTCTGCGACGCCTTGTTCTTAAGGGGTGTGGTGTATTTGCCACCGGGTGTCGTCAAATTCATAATGTTGGGTTAGCTGTTCACTGGCTTTTTTTTTTTTTTTTTTTTTCACAAATACAGCCAGATACACAGTGATCTTTTCAAACTAACTGCCAGTTGTTTGTAGTTTTGTGTTGTGAGTTTTAACAAGTTATGTTCCATGAAATTAGCCCAAAAATGTATGAAATTAAACATAAATATGAAAAACTTCCAGCATAAATGCTCTTGTAGAAATGTTTTAAAGACAAAGGCTTGTTGCAGTCAGACAGTGCAGGGGACTTTGTAAGTGGACTGAATGTAATTTGGACAGAAAAAAAGGTGACTGAGAATCGCATTCACATGTCACAACTCAGCAATCACCCATTTTAAGTTCTATCGTTCCAAGAGGGGACTCAGAGGTAAAAATCAGGACCACAGAAATTCACTTTGCTATATATTTGTGTTCTGTTTAAGCCATGCATATATGTGATTAGTGTCAGTCCTGACATTCCTGGGCTCTCTCTTTCTTTTCTTTTCTTTTCTTTTCAGAAGAACTCCAGTCTGCTATAATGATGGCTACTCATTATAGCAGCACTGCTGCAAAGCTGGTGTATTTATGATATCCTTCAGCACAAATGCTCCGAATGCCACTCACTTTCCAACCTGCACAGCAAATCTGTCACCCGCAGTATCGCACGCAAGCTCTGGGTCACTGAGTTCACCAGAGTTGTGAACAAGAATTGGGCAGATGCCCTCTGCCACCCTGTGTATGTGCGTGTGTGTGTGTGTGGGGGGGAGGGGGTGGGGGGGATTAATAAACATTATCTCAGTTCTTAGCCGTTAAGAACAAAAGGACAGAACAAAAGGTTCAAGCACATTTCATCAATCAACACAGTTTATTACAGAATTATATGAAAGTCTCCCAAGAAGTATTTCAGTCGTTTTGAAGGGACTGCCTCACTATAACGTATATTTTTGATTAGTCTTTTTTCATGAAAGTGCATTGACATTTAATGGAAAGTGTTTCCTTATGCAATGAAGTAAAATAATATAGTAATGCCAAAGACTTTTGCTCAGCTGTATGCATACAGTCCCATATTGTAACGGCGGCTGGCTAACTAGCTAGCCGCTGCTTGTGTGTGTAGTTTAATGGTCAGGAATTACTTCCTTGTTTTGATGTAGTCTGGGATTGGGCCGTACGATAGCAATCTAGGCTTTCACTGTTGCAGTTCATGCTGGGCAGATTCTAATATGGGTGACAAGTTGCATTATAAAAATAGCAGACATCTCGCGCTCGTGCCCAGTTCTATTCTTCCTGTGGTTGTGTTTGAAGCTGCATTTTTCTGCATTAAGACATGAGGGCAATGGCTTAAAAAAATGTGAGCCGGCTTGCATGTCTCTTAATGAAATTGTTACAACACTTTCAACTTACTTTCAAATCATTTGCGTCATTATTGAGTCATGGCACTGGCACTGCAAGACACTCAGACATTTCCGCAAATTTTTAAATATATTATATTAAAATGGTCCCTTCAAATAACGTTGAACTTTGAATCTTTATTTTCTGTCAGGCAGGACAGGAAAAAAGAGAACCTCTTTTTTGTTCATTGCCACCTGAAGTAGATGAATAATACATATAATGTACTTTACATGCATTTTACGTGTTGCTTTTTCTGTGCCTGCATTTCCATTGATAAACAGACTGTCAGTAGAAACTCGAATGAAAAGCTTCAAATACATTTCGCATATTTATTTTTCTCTGCTAATGAGCAAAATCATTTCCCATCCAAATACGATAGATAGGGCCACCTGATGCACCACTAGCTTATATTAATTTTGAATTCAACAGAGTTCTGCATTCCTGTTTACTGTTATCTCCACCGTTCAGCGCTGTTGCTTGGCTTTCTGTTTTAATTTCTCTTATTTCTGGCTGATTAGCTTGTAATGTTGCGTCATGTTTGTTTCTTCTAGAAACTTAATTGGATTTCTCAGGTTAAAGGTCTACACACTGAAAGTTACAGATAATAAGTGGATGTTATTCTTTTTTTACGAGAAACTTACAGTTCCTGCATATGATTGCTGTCATTGACATTTTGATAGAATGTGGAAAGTTCCCAGAGATAGAATGCTGATGGAAATAATCGTTAGTGGAGTAAAAATGCGTGCGTGAGTGCGTGCTTGCGTGCGTGCGTGCTTGTGTGCATGCGTGCGTGCGTGTGTGTGTCTGTGTGTGTGCCTGTGTTAAGGTTAAGGCTGTCAAGCAACGAAAATGCACTTATAGCAAAAATATTTTGCCAAAGTGCTACAATATATTTTTGATAATTAAGGCTGTCTCAAAAAATAAAATAAATAAAAGCTGTCTTGAAAGTATAACTAAAATAAATCATCCAAATTAATATCTGTCATAAACAGCTCTCAGTACAGTTGACTGTTTGTTTACAGAAGCACGTATTAGAGGAGAGAGCAAGCTTCCCAAGTGTACTAAACTCACTTGCATCTCAAACATCCGTGAGAGTTATATTAATGCAAGGGCTGACCGTAAACTATGTGGATGTAGCATCTGTGAACTTGCTTCTCTCTGTTATTGATGATGATGCATTCACTGCAGAGCTTATTTCTATTGCAAAGCAAATGGTGTTGCCTTTGGCATCTTAATTGCTGGCTGTGTTTCTAATAAGCAATAACCTGACCTCTTTGTAGGTCACTTCTAATATCACCATTGTTATTACAGATTTATTTCCATGCAATTGTACTGCGTTGTATATTCAGGTATGTGTTTCTGAGCAAATTAAGCCTGCTCAGCCATACATAGGTAATTACATGTTTATGTCTACCACAGTTCAATGTTTGAGGCTGCTTTTCCTTCTGATTCCTATTCAATGATAACATATTAATAGGCCCTAATGGCAGATCCTTTGTAAGGAATACACATACAGTGTTTGCTTTCACAGTCATGCCATTTGGGTAGCCAGAAAACTTTCATCAGTTTTTCATCTTTCATCAAACATTTCATAATTTCTGCCCTTACAAAAAAAAATCACGTGTTCAAAAACTATATGTTAAAACCTGTATTTAGTGTACACATGTGAACTAAAAATAAGGTAACCTATTCTATTTCAAATCACATGTTTTGTTTTCACATGTAAATAAAACTCAATCACATGAAAATGTGGAATTCCTTGTGATTTCATGTCACATGTTTTTCATTCTCATATGAAAAAATGTCCAGTTCATTTTATGTTTTCTTAATTTTTTTCTGTTACAGTAAATTCACGTGAAATAGCCTTTTCACATGATTTTTTCATGGGTGAGACCACCTGCAAAAAAACGTGACAAGAAAGCGACTATGGCTTACCCGCATGCCCCACTTGTACAGCTCTTGCTCATGCAGTAAGACTGAATGGCCTCCTGTGCTGTTCAGGGTTATTTTAAGATCTCACTTGCTATTTATAAAGGCCTTTATGGTCTTTGCAATTGTAGATCATCAGATTTCAATATCAATACTAGACTATATCAAATTCACAGGCACATCTGGCTCTTTTAATTCAGTTCTTAAGACTTTCTTTTCATTTCTGTGTCCCTCTTTACCTGGACTATGTTTTTTTCTCTAATTTAAATATATGAGTGCAAAGTGTCTAATATTAAGAGACGTCTCTCTGTTGGTTTGTCATTATTTTTTACATTATCCCTGAGTAGTCTTATATTTCCTTCACCCAAAGCCAGAGTGTCATATTGCACTTAAGGGAGACTGCTATTGAAATTAGCCAGTGAAATTGGCTGTGTGATTGATTACAATGAGTGGCTTAACTGTATGTTAGCAAAACATGAATTCATGATCAATAAGGGCCACCACAATAAAAACATGTATACGAATACAAAAATGTACTGTCCACACAGTAGAAATTTTCCACCAGTTTCAAGTACCATGTCAAGAGGAAATGTTTTAAAAGCCTAAGATACCAAAGAAGACTGAAAGGAGATTTATCAGCTGTACTCATCCCCCTGTTCTCCCTTTCAAAGTGACCAGAGGTCGACATGTCTTTTATCCAAATAAGATGTTGGACCTTTTGTCCATATCACTGAACTTCTATTTAAAGAAATATGAAGAAGGGCTGCGAGCTTCATCCAAGCTGTTCTTTTTTTCACAGTGGTTTCTTAAAAAACATGCTCTTAGCTGAACTGCTTCTTTTCTCCTATTCTGTAGCTTTGTCTTTGAAGTCTTGTGAAAAGCAAAGCCCATTTTTCCCTTTGTCTCAGTGTAAACACTTTGTACAGGTCTACATGTTGGGTGACCTTGTACGCTTTGAAATGTTAATGCGCCTGCTTCCCAAGAAAACACCAAACTCCCTAATTTCCTATCGTCTACATGAATGAATCTTATCCTTAACGAAGGAACATCAAATGTAGATTCAAATGTAGATTGTCAAGTTTCCTGCCGCACCTGTACAGTGCAAACTCAGACATGCCTTACTTTCAAGTTTCCATGGTAACAAACAGCTGACTGCCAAAGCGGAGTGAATATTAGTGTGACTCCAGCGACTGCTGGATATGATGGGAAATGGGAATGAAAGAGCCAGGATCACAGAGGGGATTAAGTGAATATGATCACATGAAATGAACTGAGAGATTTGAGGGAAAAACCGGAGCTGCGAGAGGGCCAGCACTGAATGAAGAGAAGAATGTAAGAGGACATACACCACACGTGGCAGCTTTCTACTTTTCTGTAGGGTGCATTAAAGTGATGGATATCTGCTGGCAATAACCATTGAGCAGAAGAAGACGTGAAACAAATGTCGATCGATTGCTCATCCATTCATGCAAGCAGATGTATAGGTTAAAGTAAACAGTAAATTGTTTAAATTGCTAAATTTAATTATTTGGGTGAAAGACAAGAAAACCACAGTCTTTTCTTATATGGGGAACAGTTGTGTGGCATCTACTGTAGGTTAGGATTAGGTAGTTGGTTGAATTGAATTTGTCATTTCAGTGATATCAGTCAAGTTTACAGCGTTCTTCGCAGTTTAATTACAACAGTGGCACATTTTGAGAGCCGCAGTACTGGGGGCAGGTGTAGAGGCAGGGGTGAATTCACGAGGGCGCGGGGCAGATATTCTACAAAAAATGTATTATGGCCTGGTCAGTGCATCTCAAGCTATCCATTTCAGGAGACTGCATTGCAAAAACAGCTGCTGTAGCAAGTTTTTTTCCACAAAGGCAGCCTGGTTTGCAACTCTAATGGATATAACAGGGAGGAAATGCAATTTAGAAGTAGGCTGATCTATGTAACCTATTGTTGAAGGGAGCAACGCTGATCTGATTATGAACTGTCAGTGATGGAACAGTGGTACGCCTTACCCTCAGGCAAGACAGGGGATTTGGGACCGTGCCACAGGGCAGAATGAGGGGTTAGGATGCATGGCTTCCCTGCTCGGTATTGGCATGTGCTGTTTCACTGTCTGGGACACGTCCATCTCAGTGTCGTTTGACGTGAATTTATTACGATGTCCCAGCATCCCCCAGGAAGGACAATTTCCATCCATTTTGAGCGTATTAGGGAAATTTGTTTTGGGAGGTTTTTTTTTTTTCCCCCTGTGGAATGTATGAGGTGCCAAATGAAAGCTGGCCCCCATCTTAAATCAAAGTTAATATAAACAATGGCATCGCTAAAGCAAATTGTCCACCCAGCCTATCCGACTTACATGGATTTTTACAATAGTTTCACAGTCCAAAGGTCCTCCTGGGTTGTTTGTGGACGTGGGGTCATCACTTGTTTGGTACAGACCAGCAAGTGGCTCTTAAGGTTTACGGTCCTGAATAATAGGCCCTGTAGCATTTGTTCCAAAGGATAGTGTAATTACCCCTTTATTTAAAAGTAAAAAAAGAACTATCACCATTCACGTAACACTCTGATCAAGAGCAAAACAGAAAAACATCAATATAACACGAACGTAGCATTGACATGATTCTCGCAAGACTAATATGAGTCTTTTTTGCAATAAGAGTTTTTTTTTTTTCCTGTGTTTCCATTTTTCAATAGTTTCAAGCAAAGTAACCTGGATTGTTATCATAAGTAAATATCCAGTATAAAAATGGATAATATAGAAAACAGACTTTTGCAACTCACCTATACATATGTCAGTTTGACAATTAATCCTAAATTACGATTCACATCTCCCTCTTTTCTGGAAAAGAAAAGTTTTGATAGATAAAGTTTAAATATATCAGGCAAACATTCTATTATAAGGCAGTAAGATTACATGATTTGGCTGAAGTGACCTTTTCTACATTCTGTGGCTCTCCAATTTGGAATGCAGGCAGTATAAGACCTGACCTTTGTAGAATTATAATAATACTGACTGATCTGAAATGCAGCAGAACATGTTCCCCACCTCGTATCAAAGGTCACGCGAACCGCATGATAATGAAAATATGTGATGGATTTTTACATGCGTGAATCCAAGTCAAACAGGGACAAGTCTTCAAGTGCCATCGTTATATATAACAGAAGAATGTCTTTATGGAGAGTCAGTTTGGTCTGTATTTCGCCCTGTCAGTAAAAATATTAACTGAAGACAAGTTTCACTCAGTGCATAATTTAAAAAATGCCAAATACATCAAATGTAATCTACTTCTCGTTATTACCTCACATGGCCTTAAAATCATATTAATGTTTAATGTCAGTACCCAGCAACAAGGAAGTCAATTTAATTGGAATTATGGGTTTAAATTTATGTCCTTAAAAAAAGAAAGAAATGGGCTTAATTTGAATTCACTCAAATCTTCACTACCACATTATCGAGTGTTCATATAGCTGAACAAATAAGATGAATTTCAAAATTTCTGTAGATTAATCATATTTGATGAGACATGTGGGTTGAAATTCATTTTTAAAGTTGATGTAAAACAGGATTTTGAAACTTCAAGTGGCTTTATTCTATATGAAGGCTGTTTCCATAATTATTCATTTAATTATCTGAATTATGGTTGATTTTTTATTTTTTTATTTTTATTTTTTACTTTTACATATTTAAACAAAAGATTAGTCCCCTGATGTTTGACATTTGTGAGATAGATGTATGAGGGAGCATTGTAATTATGAGGTATTTTTAGACGCACACAAAATCTCATTTTTTTGTGGCACCTTAACAGTAAGTACTGGGAAGAAGCTTTTTTGGGCAACAGTGACATCTACAGGTTGATATTGAAAGCTAAATTCAGTGTTTTTTTCTGTAATATGAATTCATAGTTCGACAATATTTGATTCATTTACAAAATATAAATGCTACATTTATGTATTCTATTGAATGAACCTGACTTCATTGGCACAACATTGTTTTGATTCTCATGCTTCTAGTTGTTTCAAATATTTCTTAGCTGTTTCCTCAATTTTTTTTTAGATTGCATGTACAGCAACTTTGAGCTCAAAATCTTTGGGGGATTTTTTTTTTTTTTTTGTGGAAGTCTGAATGTTTGGAACACAGTGTTTCCTGAGCAATGTATTATTGTTGCTTTTGACATTCTCAGTCCCGGAGAAGCTTGCATGACAGGAAGTGTGAAGAGAGATAATTGGGTCTCCACTGAGCAGGCTGGAAGGTTTCTTTCCAAACGTTCTCCAAAAAATTGTCTTAATGTTTTCATTGGGGTCATTCCATTCTCACCCTCAATGGGACCGATCTCAGGGGCCTCGCTGGTGTGAAAGACCGGCCCAAACCAACACCAGTTGTGTCATTGTCACCCTACTCAAACAAAAAATTTAAAAAAGATATAAATTGAACATATACACATCTATAACATTTGTTTAAATGCAAGTAATGGTATCTAATTCTACAAAGCTTCTCAAAACATATTTTCAAATTATATACCATTACTTGCATTTAAACAAATATAATAGATGTGTATATGTTCAATTTATATCTATTTTTTTTTCACCAACAGAGCCATCTATCATAGGAAGAATGGCTTGTAACCTATAAAAGATTTCTGACAATTGTAACCATGAGCCAAGGCATTCCATCTGGATTGTGTGTGTATGTATGCACACATATGGATATATTGACATTAATCTTGAGTGTACTGGGGTGTAAATGCTAACATTTCAGAAAAGTCTTTTTTTGTCATTTTGGTTGTGTAGTGCACATTTTGAGCACCGTTTGATGACTCCATTAAAACACAACCTCCTCTAGATGATATCTGACATTGAGCGTACGGAACTTTCATCATCTGGCGCCAGCCTCTGCAATCTCAGGTAATCTTTTTTAGTTCCTGATCCACTGTCCTCACACTAGCTGTATCAGCACGGGGGGCCTATTGACACTTACAGGGAAAGTGCTCCCTCACAGTTCCCCAGTGGTGCAGGCAATTTAAAGAACCATTTTTCAATAATTATTCACGAGTGGAGCAGTGTTCAGGCAGCTAGGCGGGTTGAAGAGCTTATTCCCAATGAGGCAACTGCAGTCATGCTATTGAGCATGGCTTGGTTGAACATCCAGCAGCATACACTATATGTTTAGCTGTACTTGTATTGTCCAGCTGTACCATCATCTATTTGCAAAGCTAGTGGATAAAATAATGATTTCACAATTTTACCACAGGGACTCTCAGGCCTGGATTAAATCAACATTCTGCTCACAATTAAATGCAAGTGTCATGTATTTGCATTTTGCCATTTAGAGCTAAGTACAAATGTTGATTGAGTAAAAAGTTAAGTAAGAGATGAAAAACAATTTGCACCCTCAACTGATCAAATAAATAAGACACAATAGAACATATTAGTGACAAACCAATGTCAATTTTCTGGACATCAGTTTGTTATTCATTCTAAATCTACAACAAGTTTTGTATACAATGTATTTTTTCATACCATTTGTTAATGCTGAGTTTAGCTGTGATGGGTGACATTTAGGCCTTGCGTGAGTGTGTGATGGAATGGCGGGTTCCCAGCTACTGGCCGGAGAAATGCTTCATAGTTCAGACTTAACGAGCTGTGACGGAAGCCTTTGTCAGAGCTCTAAAACTGAATCTGTAGTGACTCTTTCCAGGACGTTGAGCCATGGAGTTGCAAATGTTCCTTGTGTGGGCACCAGAGAGTTGGATCAGAGAGAGAGGGAGTGAAAAGGTGCTAAAATAGTGATCTAAAGTACTGTAGAATGTGGCTTGAGTAATGTATACAGACATTTTAAAAGCCATATACAGCACTTTTCTCTTCTGGGCCAGTGGTAAATTTGTATTTGGTTCTTGTGTCCATATACAGTATACTATGTTTTTTATTTGATTTGGTATAATGTTAGTTCATCAAATTAACCTGTTTGAAGTGATTACTACAAAGGTCCAGAGTGTAGAGTGTAGGACAGGGAACACAGTTATTGCTGAGAACAAAGCCAATGCCACCATCAATAGGAACAGTACTGTGGAATCAAACAGCTCCATGAAAACATATTGCACCCCCTACTGGTGTGGATGTCACATAATGCATTTGAATTACAGATTAAGGCCCACTTTACAGGTCACTCTGAAATCAGCAACTTTCCTGGAAAATTTACTGGGTGATAAGAGACATCTAGCCATCAACTCACAGTCAGTCCAACAGAACTGGTATAAAAAAAACAAACCTCTCACAAATAGAAACTGGAAATTCTGACAGCTTCAGAAATGAATTGTGTCATATGCCACTACGTGCCATAGCTACACTCTGCGGTAAATGCCAACAAATAAATTGATCAGACTACTGCTTGTTGGCAATAAAGCAGTGAACTTGAATGAGGGAACGTCTTTGGGTAGGTTCCCAGGGACCAGTTTGGTGGGCTAAATTACTTCTTCGATTGACGGCAGTACTCTCACATAACACTCTAGCACCATCACAGAGTTCGCCAAGGGCAAAGACCTTTGGTGTCTTTATCATTGAACCAATGCTATGAAGAGGTGTTGACATTTGAGCAAGCTTTCAGTTTTCACTGAGCATGAAGAAGATAGGTCAACATTCAAGCGGAGAGAGAGGCCCAAAGTGAGGCTCAGACAAACAGGAAGGCGGTGAGGTAAGTACAGTATTGACTCTATCATCGCTCCTTTCAACCATGTGATGCTCCTGAGTAATTTAATTGAGATTATTAGCTTATAAGCTTCCTCATAGCCTTGAGATTCACTTTAATTTTAAGAAAATCCATTTTTAGCCAGGCACGACATTTCGCGATATTGGAAAATGTCTTTTCCTTGAATAATCTAAATATGTGGAGATAACAGCAATACCTTGCGAGACTTCATCATCTTCATTAAATCAAACGGAGGCTAATTATGATATACTGAAATTGCAGAGGTTGTAGAAGTTTCAGTGTCAAGTGAAATGAGTTTTGGGGGTGGGGGATTTGAGTGTGTCATATTGGAAACCGCACTGGAAGCTTTATGTTGTCTTGTAGTTTATTTCTCTACAAAAAATTAATTGCAAACAGAGAGTGCACTACACACCATGGTAGAAAATGTGTAATGCCTGTTTCCTTACCTTTTGAAAAAAAATGCCATTTATAAATATTTTGTATTGAATGGTTGTCTGCTGTATATGGCAAAGGGCCTCAACAGAAGTTTTATCAGCAGACTTTAAAGCCGCTCTGGATCCCCGCTCTTAATTCGATATTCGTTTTTCAAATAGTTTTCACTGATTTCAGTGTTTGGCAGTAATACCCAACATTAACTCACGAAACTGTGGTTGTGAAGAAAAAATAACTTATAAGCCAAAGGGAAAGACAGTTGGTCAATCAAATCCTTTGATCATCCAGACCTGGAGGGTTATGAGTGAAAAATTTCACCCTGTATCTTTGGCTTATGAAGTTTATGGTCTCACTTATTTTTCAGGTTAATGCTGGTGATTGCTGTAATCACCAGTACAACTGTTTATGAAGAAAACTAACTAATGATTGCATTCATGTACATGTCAGAGTTAAGGACAAATGTTTGTTGGATTCAGGTGATAGTATCACATTTGCAACATCACCAACTGTATCATCATTCCTGTTCACCATGTCATTATTGCCATGAAAACCCCACAATAATCCATGATAGAATTTGTTTTGGAATTAATTCACAAGCACTGTTTCTTTGACAAAAGTTTAAGATTTTCAGTAGATAAATGAACAGATTGAGAGTGCACTTTAAGGAAAGCCTTTGAGTTTATTTGTTCAGTGTAATTTCTTGTCTTCCATTTCAGGTTGAGAAGTCCTTTGAGTAGATCTGCTCCCTGTAGAAATGTGAAAATGGGAAAATCTATGACAGCTGGATCTTGGAAAAACCACCATCTGCCTTAATTCTTCCAGTTCCTATCTCATTAAGATCACTCACAGCTTGAGTGATCTAATGTCCTCATAAAGCACTTTCGTTAACTTTTTATGTTCATTGTAACTCACAGAGCTTAAAGGTCACTTTTTCAAAGCAGCGTGCTGTGCTTGATTGGTTACAGCCCACCTTTGATGAAATTAGTAATGCAACTTTAATGTCGCAGTATAAACATGCATTAACTTCTGACATCAATTATGATTCATATTTTTTTTAAATCAATGACAAGGGCAATGCACACTATAACTTCAACAAGAAAAATATTATAAAAGCAAAGATATCACAATGATGTTAAAAACAGATATTAGATATTAAATAGCACGTGAAACATACTGCAGAGCCCTCTGTCCTCTCTGGGGACTGTCACCTTGATGTGGTTACGAGGCTTGTGTGTTCCCGAGATATGGGGAGAAATGCCAGCAGGAATATTAAAACCCTTGGTAAGGTCTCTCGTGTCATTAAGGTTGAGTGGGAGGTTCCTGACAAAGCATGATCCCAGAAAGATCTCAAGGGTGCCAGAGACAGGGGGAAATGGGCTGGCAGTGTGAAGCAGCATATGCAAAAATGACAACAGCTGTGGAAGGAGATTAAGGCTAAAGGAGAGGCGGAGCCCCTGGGGGACCCCTGGCAATCACGCATTACATGCCATTGGACACAGTACTCCCTCTGTCAAGGGTCACGTGGTGCTTGCCTGTGCACTAGCCCCCCTCTGTAAAAAAGTTGCCATGCAAAGTTTTCTTCCTGACTAGGCAACTTCAATACAGTAGCTACAAAAGTTTCTGATTGCAGAAATATACTTCTAAAAAGTCAACTACAAATATCAATATTTCATTCTAGGTTGAAAATTGTCTATTTTTCACAAACAATGTTTATAACCAACAAAACAATTAAACGATGAAATAAAAAATAAATATAGGATATCTGTATTTAGGCCATTGTCATCTTATCTTTTGAGGCATACAGGAGATTGGCACTAGCTTGGAATAGCAACAGTAAAATAACGCTATTTTTCACAACAGATAGAGCTCAGTGGTCAATGAAACTGGTAAAACTGGTAAAACCAATGTCCAGATCGAACAAGTTTTGGTAGTATTTTTTTCCTTCAGCTTTATTTAGGTCAAAAATATCCAACTGATTCATAGCATTAGTCCAGTGCAGATGGAAAAATTGTCTCTGATCAGAGCATGAGTGTTATCACCCTGACATGTTTGATTTTTTTTTAATTACTGTATCTCACTTAAATGGATCTCTGTATCTATTCATTTTGCACTCTTAGTAGGCCTATACATACTGTATGTTTTATTGGGTATAACAAGTTACCTTCATTTCATTTTTTTTAATGCATATTTTGTCCACTGATTTCTTGATATCTAGTTCCTGATATCACCGGTCAGTTTTCAGGAAGAAATATCTGTACTGTATAGTTACAATACATTTCATTCTGTGCATTTCCGACTATGGTATTCGAGTTCAGATATACCACAAGTATCTGGTATCTTTCTGCTGGCTTAATGTTATGTATTCATTTATTTACTGAATTACTTTTTATTTATTATTATTATTTATTTATTTATTTATTTTTTTATTTTTTTATTTTTTTATTTTTTTAGCTTCCTTGATCCACAACAAAAACAGAGATGCATGACCATTTCCAAGACTTTACATTCTTTTTTTCTGCCATATTTTCAAAACGTGTTTTGTTAGCTTAGTGAAATTTGAAGCTTTTCATTGCCTTTCAGTGAGTTTATGACAACAGCAAAAAAATGTTTTAAAAAATCACCTCAGGTACATTATAGAATGTCTGTTTATGTATTATTATGTGAATGGTTGATCCAGTATTTATCAAGAACATCCATGTTGCTTTTCTATTGGACAATTTATGTTAATCTTCACCATTTTAGCACAGAATAATCATTTTAATTGGCGAGCCTTGCTTTGAATTGGAAAATATTTTAGGGGAATTATCGCAGGAGCTAAAAGTAGAAACACTGAACATACAGGATTTCAGTGTTGAACACTTTCTGTTTGACTGTGTTTTTTTCTCTTTTTTTTTTTTTTTTTTTGCTTTTCTTTTATGCTGTTAAAATATTTTTATCCTTACCGAAAGCAGAGATAGGGAAAGGTAATTGCTCTCTAATTAACCCTAACAATTTCACTGATTAAGAGAGTATGCCCACACATTAGAAGATTTTAACCATATCTTTAAAAAAAATATTGAGCGCAGAGCCTTTATGGTTGCAGTTTTTTAGACGTGTGATGCTTTGAAGTGTTGCAAATGCAGAGAAGTTAAAGACCTGAATTGAACCTGGAAAAGACGGCCTGTAATCACCAAGAGTCGTGCATAACGTTTTATTGAAGTGCCTATGAAGAAGGACCATTTTTCTAGATGTGACCCCTGTCTTTCTAAATGCAGTATGTGGTCATTCAGGCTCCTTGGCTTTGGCCTCTATCCCTCACCGCAGTAAAAAGTTACTCCTTGAGAGAGACGCTCTTCAACAGGGCTTCTCTGCTTTGCTCTTGGATGATTACGGTTTTACAGGGTTCTGCTTTGGCCAAACACTTCTCCACCTGATTGAAGTAATCATTGCCATGACAGAACTGATTTACCTCCCATCATAAGTTCTGAGAGCGTTAGGGGATCAAAAAGAGCAGGAGAAGCTGCTGTATTTTGTCTCAATGATATTTCAGCAGCTTCACTACATGGAGTTTACTTATGGTACTTAGCATCACAAACCTGCTTTAAATGTGGAAGTAAGAGTTGAGTAATTTCTGTGCATTTCACTTATAACAAGTATTTGGAAAGTGTTGAAATATTATTTTCAACCATTTGTTTTTTTCCCCATGATTCTGTAATCGTCAAGCCTGTTTTTGACGGTACAGGCTGCCCAGTATTACAAGACATCCGCTAGCCTATTGAGGCAAATGCATCCCTTTTGTTCTTTAAGCCTATGACTACATGTAAACAAAGACATGTACAATGTGCGTGTGTATGTGAGTGTGTGTGTGTGTGTGCGTATTCTTACAAAATGAAAAGTACTGTTTTATTTCCATTTTGTATGGCAAAAGCATAATTGTAGAAGTATGAACCTTTTTCCAATATTTCCAATAGATGGCAGTAATGTCACAGGAAAGAAATAAATAATTCTTTCAGAATGATCAAAATTGTCAATACATTTGAGTCTTTTTTCAGTTGTAGTGTTTCGTGTTGTGCACGCACGCACAAACACACACATACGCATGTATGCATATGTAATTATATATATATACACACACACACACACACAAACAAACCTACATGAATACATGCACACACACACATATAGATAGATAGATATATAGATAGATAGATAGATAGATAGGTAGATAGATAGATAGATAGATAGATAGATAGATAGATAGATAGATAGATAGATAGATAGATAGATAGATAGATAGATAGATAGATAGATAGATAGATAGACAGACATAGCTATTTATAGGGGTTGGGAGGCGATAGCAGAGGTAGGCAGAAATATTATCCCACCATATATTGATGTTGGTGCTGTCTTTAGGGGCATTCTCTCCAGCATTCTCTTAGATCAGTCAATTGTGAGTCACTTAAAATATTGGCATTTGGCAAAGCCTCCTTGGATGTGTTTAGTAACGACGGCAAGAAGCAGCCACTGTAACTAATGAGCTGCCCTGAGTGTCACCCGGAGAGATAGCAGGCGTCCACAGTGAATGATCATCGCTGCAAGATCCTCGCAGCCGTGGGACCCTGCCCATCGGTCGTCATGGCAGTGTGACATCATCACCTCAGCTGTTGATCTACAGACAGCCAGGATTCAAACAGAGAGCGAATTAGAACATGCATGAACACTTACATACACATTCACACATGCATGTATATACATATGAATACCCCCAGGCATACAATGCACACACATGTGCACACACACATGCACGCACGCACACACACACACACACACACACACATACAAGCATACAAGTGTGTTGGTCAGAGTATAATAAGACAATATAATAACAAGACCTTTAGTCTCTCAGAGATATGTGTGCCCACATAAAATATTATTAATTCCAACCACAGTAGGTGTTGCATTGAGGTCCTTCAGGGGAAATCCATTAGAAGTGCTTGAATCAGTAAGGTTCTTGTGTTACGGGCGTGGATATCCTTGACTCCGAACAACTGGTAACAGAATTTGAAGTTTGTGAAACTGGTTTCCTGAGACCTGTTTGGTTCTGCCCAAGTTTTTTACCCAATGTTATTTAAAGAGGTCATTGCTTGTGTTGGCTTGAATCACCACATTCCATCGGAAACACTGCTACTCATGTGCAAATCAGCACATCAGTAACAAGTGAATTTTGTGTGTGGGCCCTGGTTCCAATGTACGTGAAAGAGTTTGGCCAACTCCCACATGTAGAGATTTAAAAAGAGCGATGCTTCAAAATTAGGGGGTCGGTACATTCAGTGTTCTTCCTCCTAGATAGATGGTTCCTATTTATTATTCATTGACTATTTTCATTTTCAGGAAAATTTGCATTTACACATTGTTTACACACTGTTGATGCTCAAAACAAAGAAAAAAATGTAAAAATTAGTTTCCCAGATAAAAAATTCAATTCCGTAGATGCTTCAAATAAAAAATTGATAGGTGTTGTGAGACAAAAAGAAAGAGAAAGGCCACTCTTCTTCTCTGCATCTAAACATGATGTGCAAATGTTGTTTAGGGTCATACTGATGCCTCAACATTCAGCATAATGTAATGAATGTTACTTCCACTCTTCGCTCTGATCTGATGGTTAGAATGAATATTGAGGGTACGGTTTCACATTTCAATCAACATTTGTCTTTAACTCTGACATAAATTTTACGTTTGCCTGCACACCAATATTTAAAGTAATCAGTTTATGCCAGTATTTTGATTATTGCATACACATGGATATAAGCAATGTGATTACTCCAATAGCTGTTTTTACATGATTCTTTCCATAATCAACGTATACTCATCGGAAATGGTATATATGGCAGCACTTCCTTCTGACATTCACAGTTCCAAAAAGCCGAAAGAAATGAGAGTAAAATGCGTAAATGCACCAGAAAATAAAAGGGAAAAAGAAAGGTTGGGCAAAAATCCAGGTGACGTAATCAGGTTTATGACCTTACACCAATAAAGGCATTTGCATGACCATTTCAATTATCAGAGTATTGCCATAATCGGATTAAGATCAGAATATTAGTGCGCACGTAAACACACGCACAGATAAATACATGTCTTGTTTTCCTTATTCTCAAACACAGGTTGGCAAGTACATTTAATTGATTGCTAAACTTGCAAAGCTGTGTTTGTGAAGGAAACAAAAACTTACATGCACTCAAAAAGCAACATTGAGGGCAAATGTAGATGATTCCTGTCAACTCTGTGCTGAAACACTAATACACTATTAGTGTGTTGCCATGTGGTCATTTGAAAATTTTTCGTGTTTATTTGTAAACAAGCAAAATTCTACGAATACACATATCCAATCCATTTCGACTAATGGGCAGCATGGTGGTTTTAATGCAGAATCTGAATGATGGCTCTAACTTGCCAAGTGGGAAATCATCTAAATTAGCTTGGCTCGATGGGGCAGCGGTTCACATCTACAGTTTTGCTCATACAGCAGAATAAATGATATCTTCCTGCCCAGCAATCCTCTTACACAAACACACAAATAAATTTGCACGCACACGCGTTTGCACACACACGCTCTCTCTCTCTCTCTCACACACACACACACACACACTTATTTCAAAATCTCTCCTTTGATCACTTTTAATCACATCAAATGTTAATTTAATATACTAGAGGAAATACTACTGTAGTGACTGAAGATGAATGTGAATATTATCTTTACTTAAATTGGCAAGGTAATTAATGAAGAAAATTATATTTATCATGAAATTTATCAAGAGTTCATCATTCTACCTCAAGAGAGCGTGGGTATGGGGCGCCTGTTGCTACCTAATGTACCAGAGCTCTCTGATAGAAGCTTGACTCTAGACGGCTGCTTATTATGGAATATGTATATATATATATATATATGTGTATATATATATATATATATATATATAGCCTGTGTTCTGCACTTAGCCTCTTAATTTACAGAACAAGAGTTAAGTGTTGTACAACATTAGTCCAATGTACTGGCCTTGCTAGGTGGTCAAACCTCAAGTATGTATCACTAGCCCACTGAAATCTGAAGCAGCTGTTCTTAATCTTACAGATTGAGAGCAGCCATTCAGTGAACAGTGTTTAGTGGTATCGTTTACAAGACTCAAGTCTTAAAAAACCTGTGCTAACGTGACCGCAACGGGACAAACTCCATTGAGGCTGTTGTGTCAGATCCTCCAGTTCACATGGTGCACAATAGGGGGAGCCAAACTCTGAACAATAGGCTGTGCTATCTGGATATGAAAGTTAGAGGGTGACCTCCTCACAATCATAAACAACCCCCTGACAGACCTGCCATGTAGTCATGATCAATGTCCATCTTCAGCAGAAATCTCATGGTTCAGCAGAGCAGCCAGAACATCCAGCAGTCAGAACATCCAGAATATCCATGGCTGAAGTAATACATACTGTGTAACACAAGAAGATTATTTGAATAATCTTCCTCTGGTGTCTAATGGATTTTGAATAAGCCTACTGTCTTTTCTTCCAGAAGTTAGAGTAATTGGCTTAAATTGTTTTTGCAACTTTTTAAAGAGGGGAATTACTCATGGGTAATTATTTATGTGTCTTCTCCCATATTTCCTTTTTACACTTGAAATTTAAAAAAAGCGATTCTAAAGATAAATCGGTGAAGAGCTTCAGACTACAATGTATGGGATTATTATGTTGTGCATTAAGCATCAGCAAAAGTATGAGAAATCAATCGTATTACTATATTGATTTATATCAGTCTAAACATTTCCATCTATGCCTTCTATGTGGAGATGAAATGGGTGGAGTTCAATATATTACCGGGCTCTGAGCTATTGGGTCCAGGTCCTTCATGATGTCATGAAGGAACAGACATAATGACCAATGAATGTTTTAGTCTCATTTCATATCTCCTCCCATAGTTTGCGGCAAATAAAAGTATCCTATCCTGCTAAAATAGCCGCTATAAGTCTGAGTGAAACACTCCTTTGCCACAGAGAATTGTTGCCCATTTTATCAACAGAGATTTGTAATATTTAGCTGTAGTTAAATTGCTATTTTTCCACTCTTAAACCCTCAACCAGCCTTATCGCTCTCAGGTCTCCCTCCTTCCCAATCTTATTCTTTCTCTCACCTTCTCTATCCCTCCGTGGTGGTGCTACGTAGCTAGGTGGCTAGCTAGGCTACTTGTATTACCCCTAGAGCTATAAAGATATAGTTTTAATTTTGTTCTGCTTTCAAGCCTCCATTCGAAGTGCAAGTATGCCAAATGTACCTTCCCTGGATGTACAAAAATAGGAGATGAGGTTGAGGGTAACTTTCTGGTGTCATTTTTTCAGCTTCCTAAGAATGATGCAATTCAGAAGAAATGCGTGGCTACACTGGAATTCCCCGACCACACCCATATAATCCTGAGGGTTTTTTTCAGTAAAGATATTATGCCTGACTTGATTTAATTTTAATTATTTTCAGCCCCTTTACACTCACTTTAACAAATCATCTTTAGCTCCCTCTGCGGTTTGCCAATCTGTGTACAGTGAAGTATTTTTATGATCACTGATATTTGCATTGCATTTGTTTTTTTTGGATCAACCAGGAGGAATGGCAGTAGTATCATCTGTAGTATCATCAAATTTGCAAGTGTTTCTCTCCTTTTTCTCCAAAGAGGGTAATTTGGGTTGCTGTGTGATTTAAATCACAATGAGCAGGACTGTGACACCGGTACAGCAGTGTCTGACATTAATTCATTGGAAAAAAAATACATTAAACTGGGAAACAGAATAGCCTTTTTTGATGGCTTTGCAGCTTGATAGTTAATGTCTTGGGAGAGTGTGAACATCTTACTTTTGATGTTGACATAATTCATGCACGTCATTATAATACAGTACTCCAGTACACTACAAAAGACTCAGTTCCAGCACCCTTTCATTTGCTGAAGAAAGAAAGGAGCCAGATGTGATAATATAGAGCATGCCTGACAGAGCACAAAGAACGTATTCATCAAGGCACATAAATAAAATAAGAGGCTCGGAGATCCAGCCATGCTATGGGACGGAGTTTTCTTTCTTTAAGACACTGCAGCACATTGTTGTTTCAGACAGATCCTCAACCTGCCAGTCCAGTTTGCTTCAAGCACATGAAAATGGCCATATGCCCCCACTCGTAGACGGCGTATGTCCCTGGCATTCCTCCTTCTCTCCATATTCACCTTACCTTCCATTTTGCATTTTCCATTTTGTTCACGCCATTTGTCATTAATGCCAAAAAGTCTAAATTCAAATGTATCAATGTTTTGAATGCAATGCCCACCATGTATAACAAAGTAGTACTTAAACTGTTGTCACTGTATATTACAGTAATGTGCCACAAAGTACAAGGGTATCTATTTATTACACTATAGTACTTTTGTGCATACAATAGCTACCCATATTAGGACATTCTCGGGTATCATGGTGAAAGCAAAGGCTTACTGGATGGGATGTGAAGGCTTTTGAAATTATCTCTGGCTGGACTGGATGACAGTCCAGTGAGTCGATATCTTTTTGGCTGAGGATTGAGGGTTGATAGCCGGTGCCAGAGAATGCATTAAAATTGGCACCATAGGTGGAGGTACGATATGATGCCCTGCACCACGCCGACAGCTGCAGGTGCTCAAAGATTTAGGTTTTTTTTGTTGTTGTTGTTTTTTTCTGGCCCTAATAAGAGGAGGTAGGAATCAACTTGTTTGGAAGCATGGCACGTCTCTTGGTTTGTTTTTAACAGCCATAAACCCCAAAGAGGAACTGTAATAATATGGTGAAGGGGCAGTTCAGTACTTCCCTTCACAGCACAATCTGAGCTCAGGGGCAGTGACAGAGTTGAAAAGTTTACCAGAGAAATCCTATTGTCACCCCGTAGTTATTTCTGTGCCATAACACCCGCTGTGATTTTCAAGAAAATATTCAGCTTCAACTCAAAAAAAAAAAATCAAGTTGATTGACATATTATTTTAAAGAAGCGTGTGTGATGACAGGTAATTGAGTGCAGCAGATACGTTTATGGCTATACACACAGCTATCAGTGCTAAAAACTGTATGTGTCATTTGGGTACTGTTTCTCATCACAGAAACTTGGAATGATTCTTCTGTAAGTTACAGGACTTTTCTCAATCTCTCTGCCCCTCAATGAACTATTCCCACAAGCTACGGGCTTATAATGAAGTAATGTGAAGCTTTTATCTGTGGTTTTAATGCTCCCTCATAACCACTATACATTACACTGTAAAATACAAAGTTCACGGGATTGCCCTGGAGAGTCCATAGCAACAAGAAATTGCTAAAAGAGGGAAATTCCCACTGAAAAAATAAAATAAAATGACCATCATCACAAATTGTAAGGCCATATAGAGTCATTTCCTATATCCGGCAGGGTTTAAAGAAGAGTAGCAAAAGTTCTGACTATACAAGTGTAATTTACTTGAAGCCTACATTGCCCTTTTTAATTGTGCTTTTGCAAATTAAGATTATGATCCAGATTTTTCAGCTGACAAGACCCAGCTTCATGTAATAAATATAGCACAGAAATGTCCTCTCTTTTATATTTTACCATGCAGGAGCCCTCGTGGCAGGGGACAGCTGTTAGTCTGTGACCGTGCATGGAAATCCAAGGACAGGACATGGTGCATGCATTCAGGCAAAAGACACTGTTGTAGATAGAAATTCATAGACTGTTGTACCAGCTACCCAACACTGTGACAGGAGAGGCAAGATGTTACACTTACTGTACCAGGGTGGCCAATATTCTATTTATATTGGGAATACAGTTGGTCCATATCTTACATAAATTGAGCATTTTAAATGTAACAATCTTTGCATTATTATTATCAGTAGTAGTATTATTATTATTGGTTAAAAACTAGGTTAAAGATTGAGCAGCTGTTTCTCTGTAATTAAAATTTTGTTCATAAATTGTATAGAGGGTATGCTCATGACATCACAGTAAGGGGAAATCACTGCGGTTACACCCACTGAGTGCCAGAAAGACTGCTGAGTGGCAGCATTAGCGTTCATCTTGACTGCCGCGAAAACACAAAAAACCCATCTAAAATGGGAAAGAGCTGTTTTGCGATTGACTGTACAAATAGATTCAACAAGAAATCGGAGCTATCTTTTTACAGATTGCCGAAATCTTGGGTAATGATTTTACCCAAGAATCCAGCATACCTGACACAAAATAACAACCGCAAATCCATGTTTCGGTGCCTAGATTCCAGTTGTTTCTGCGAATTGCAGCGATCCATTTGCTTCTCTTTTCTTTAGTTTTCGGCAGTCTGTAAAAAGATAGCTCCAATTTCTTGTTGAATGTCCATGGACCACTGGTTCTTTGGTAAGTTGTAAGGATCACTGTCGAGTCCAACTGCCTTTAATTTAAGAAGATAATCATTTGTTTTACTCCCAATTTTGCAGTTTCCTCTACTAAAGGCAGCCATGTGGCAGCATGTTTAGCCACTCAGTTCGACTGAGGGGGCGTATTCCGGTGGGAAAGTGTCAATGCATACCCTCTATACTGTATGGTGTTTATGGCTAGGCAGTTGTTGGAAGAAGAGTGAAAAAAGCATTAGAATGGCTCCAGTACAGTGGCCCTGAGACAGCATCTTAGTATATGGATTTTAAAAAGCCTTTAAACACAAGTAACCAATTAGATTGCAGTTTACTATCTATATTTGTGGAATCATTGTCACAAACCCAAAGGAAATACCCATTCAAGTTAGCATACACTCCAGAGATTTTCAATGATATGTGATTGTCCTACAGACTTAGTGGGACGTTTATGAAAGAATCTACAGAAGCTAATTTTGTGCTCGGTATACTTGATGCGGCCGGTATAAAAACAGTTAAATTAACTATTTAATGTTGTTTCTGACCATTGTTTTGTGTATTTTATGAAACTATAATAGTTGTCAAAGCAAAATATAATGATATCTTAAAATTGACCAATCCAGCCAAAATCCCTCTTTTCATCTGTGGTGCCCTCCCCGTAAGCATTTCAGGACAAATATGGAAACTTTCTGTTTGAGATGCTGTGTATGCACCAAGACATTACGAGTCTGCAGAACTCATAATGCATTCCTTCAGTTTGTCTTGGTTCTGTATTGATTCAAAACACATTTTCCCTGTCTATTGAAGGAATTATCTTGTCATAGTCTAGTCAGATATTCAACTCTGTTGACTTTGAGAAAATTATGTGGTTCATAACATTTTTTGCATTCCACAAAACACTATAATGCTCTTTGATCGCATCCATTTTAGTGACAGAAAACAAACAATAAAGGTGTGACTTTAGATCAGACCTTGAGATACTCTAATATGTGTTCACTTTTTTAAGGCTGGGAAAAGGTTTTTTCATTGATTTTTTTATATTTCTTTCAAAATAAATAGCTTCAAAATATATTCTTTTGTATTTCTTTTATTGAAATTATGATATTTCAGATGCTTTTAACACATTTTAATGGGAAAATAAGGTATTTAAGAGATCCCCTAGGGCTAAAATCAAGTTTTGTTCAAATTGGGGTTTGGCTAGGATTAGGGTTGGTAAAACGATAAGTGTTAGGGTTGAGGCAAGATTATGGTTGTGTTGAGGAGCTTGAGAAAAGGTTAGGACAAGGGTTCGCGTTTGATTTTGGATGATACTATTTCTTTCAAGAGTGGGATGTAACACAAAATCCATACAATTTAATCTATAAAAAATTTTCTCAATGGAATAAAGATATTTTACTTCATTAATAAATACTACGCATCACATTTGATCCATTCGAAATTATGGTTGGAAATGTAACAGGTTGGTGGCTCTTATATAATTATCAGTGCCAAAATGAGTAAAATATCAAAAGGAAAAGGTGGAGATGGAGGAGATTTTCTTTACTAGTAGAAAAAACCAGCTTAGTAGGTTAAGGTACAGTAACAGCGCGAGAGAATTGTCTGAATAATTTTTCCCCAGATGTTTTCCCCACTTAAAACGGCAGTTTGCCAAGAATTGCTGTAAATACAGAAAAGAAGCTTGCATATGGGATGAGAGGTCATACAGGCTTAAAAAAATTACAATTCCACTGAAATGTCTGTTGCCAATAAAGGACCCCCCTACAATGGATTGTTTAATTTATCTTACTCCTAATAAATCTGACCCTAGTTGATCAGAGATGTTGTAAAATCATTTGGAAAGTACACTGTCGTCATCAAAATTCCAATAAATCTGTGCTATTGTCTCAGTGTAAATCTAAGTCTGTAAATCTGTAAGTAAATCAGATCTGAAATAGTTCATTCTCTACCCTACTGGTTTTCATACAGTGAACTAACCCTTCTTTTCAACAGGGTCTCTGTACTGATTCTGTCTGAGGCGTTTCCATAAAGGTCAAGAGTTGGCTGGGGCCTTTTCTGGATTGCCATTTGGATTAAGCACTTTTGACAGGCTGTCAGTTTCTGGGAGTTTGCCCCCTGGACCCCCCTCCCCGTAATTCAAGAGATCCTGAACCCCTGAAGAACTTGTGTCAGAGCAGAGCAGGAAGGCTCAGAGCCACTATTAATCAAAACTCAGAAGGAGGCAAATATAACTGTGTCAAGCTCATGAATGAAAACTGGAACATGGTGACATCTGGACAGTGGAAATTCCTTGTACTGTGGGGTTAAGGCATGTTCACTGGTGTGCAAAACAGAGTGGCTGAGAATCTGATGAAGGAGTCTCTAGGTACATAGGTCTGTTGTATAGCCAAAGTACAGTATGTGAACGTACACAGGTAAATGCTGTACCATTTTATATCTATGTTTTAGGTATTGAGCAGACGCCCCAGAGCTTCTTGCACATATTACATATAATTAATTTGTACAGCGATTTGGATATTTACTGAAGTGTTTCAGATTGTGTTCTTATTTTGTACTGGAACAGGATTTTGCATTAGTGCATTGAAGTCATAATGGCAAAAAAACAAAATTATACAAACATGAATTTACAGACAGAGAAATTTGCGGTCTCATAATAAATAAAAAAGAAACACATCAATCTTTTCAATAGTTCAATTTGTATTCTATAGTTCAAGTGGCAGGCTGTTCGTTTAGCAAAATAGTACCAAGCACAAAATTTTGTAAAGTAGGTGTCTTGATGTGCAGCAAACAAAATAGGCAAGGCCTAAAATAGAATGAAGTGCCGTGAGACCCCAAACAAAAGACCACTAATAGGCAATATTCCAGAATTCTGTAACATATTGCCATAACATGAACAACATAGCCTACATTACCTACCTTAATACCTAATCATTTTTGTTAAGGAATATGAGTATGTTTCTGTGCTCTGGGACAATTCTGGTGCTCAATCTAAATGTAAAATTGGCAGATGTGAAAACGTGAGCAGACGGCATCGATGTTCCAGGAACAGACAAATAGCATTTTGCAAATGCTGCCAGTCAAGTGAACCGTGACTTGTTAACTTCCCACCAGTTGAGTGGATCTGTGTCAGAGAAATGTTTTTCTAATCTAAAATTCAATCACCAGCGTTAGGCTACTCAGTGAAATAGTATATTGAAATTTAACTGTTTAATCAATAAAATTAATTAATCAGTATTCTTGTTAAACGATTAACTGTCAATCGATTAACTGTTAACACCCTTAGTTTATTTTTATCTGATGAAACTCCTATATACATTACACTTCTGACATTTTTCAGACATTCTTATCCAGAGCAACTTACAGCAAGAAGACAACTGTATAAATCAAGGTTAAGAGCAACAATAAACCTCAAGTTGGGAGGTAAGTACTCAGACCACAAATGTGAAAACCTAGGATCAACTGCAAGTTAATTAAGCCTGTTAAGCAAAATACAGGAGATGTACAACTTAAATTAACATGACACAATGCAAAAAATATTCATCGTAAACAATGTAACAACAAAACAGTGGAGGAGACAGGCATGCTGAGGTGGCAGAACAAAGGGGTCTAACTGGTCTGCAAGGTCTGATGATCTGCTGAAGGAAGGCCAGAGCAGTCCCATAGCAACCCAGTAGACAAGCACCACGGTTTTGAATGATGTGAGCCGCAACAGGTAGACAGTGGAAGGAAGTGAAAAGAGGCGTGCTGTTAGATTGCTTTAGGAGGTTGCAGATCAGCCAGGTCGCAGCATTCTGGATGAGCTGGAGGGACCCGATGGCATGTAATGTTGTATCTCAACAAAAACATTTAAAAAATGCCATGTTACTCATGCATACAGAGCACTGTCAATAAGTCTTTAAAACTTGCTAAATCTAGGCCTGCCATTAATCGTATTGATATCAAAATATGGCCAATTTACAACAGATAATATTGGCAATCTTGGCTCACACAAATTAAACAAGCTCTATTTCAAGGCAATGCTACCCAATGCTTCCTAAATAATTTAATGTAACTTGGCCTCATTGCAGAACTGCTTTAATTCAGACAAATTGGTAGGTTTTCCACAGCACCTCTATTGTGTTCAAGTCAGGACTTTGACTAGGCCACTCCAAACTTGAATTTTGTTTCTTTTCAGCCATTCAGATGTGCACTTGCTTTTGTGTTTTGGATCATTGTCTTGCTGCATAACCCAATGATGCTTCAGCTTCAGCTCATATACAGATATCCAGACATTCTCCTTAATAATTCATGGTTCCTTCATTAATAGTAAATTGTGCAAGTACCAAGGCAACATAGCATCCCCACACCATCACACTGCCACCATCAAGTTTGACTATTGGCATGATGCCCTTACTGTGAAATGCTGCATTTGCTTTATGTCTGACATAACGGGACCCATGTTGTCCAAAAACGTCCACTTTCAACTCATCTGTCCTTTGAACAATATTCCAAAAGGCTTGGGTATTATGCAAGAGATTTCTTGCAAATGTGAGATGAGAATTAATGTTTCTCTTGGTTAACAGTGGTTTCTACTTTGCTGCTGTCTCATGAATCACATTTTTGCCCCGTCTTTTTTTTATTGTGTGCCATGAACACTGACCTTAGCTGGGGCTAGAGAGGCCTGTCATTCTTTGGATGTTCTTCTGGGATCTTTTGTGACTCACTGGATGAGTTGTCACTGCACCCTTGGAGAAATTTTGGCAGGCCAGCCATTACTGAAAAGATTCACCACTGCCCCGAGTGTTTTCCATTTGGAGATAATGGCCCTCACTGTGGTTTCCAGACTGACATATATCAACAACGTTTTACTCATCGCTTCTGGAATTTTCCTTGATCATGGCAGTGTTTGTAGAAACTTTGTGGTGACCTGTTCACTTGATTAAACATTACAATAAAGTCACATGAATCAGCAAGAAAACAAGACCGGGTCAAAACCTAGTATTTGGCTGGACCGGCCGACCAATGGTGTAACTTCATCACTCAGTCACTCAGTCACAGACATTCATGTTTGTAGGGCTGGCCCCGCTGTTGCGGTCCAGCCAAAAAAGAAGAATAAAACACAAAAAGTGTGGGGCTTTATTGAGTGGACGTGGGAAGTTGTATCTAAATTCTGTGTGTTTACATGAGGTTGGAAGGTACAGAAGTTCATGTTTTCAGGGCTGAGAGCCTGTGGTCATTGTGGTTATTTCTGTAGGAAACCCTGAAATGTGCCCCACTCTCTGTGCTGTATTGATATGGGGCAAGTCGTAACTTGGCGAATTGCATACCAGCAATGTATCAGGAATTCAACTTAAGCAAAATCGGATTTTTAAATTGATCTTCTCATTTTATGACCTAACAAACAAAGATCTGACCTGTTATATTTTATATATCAATCAACACTTCACAGGCAACCTGTGTGACGTTAGAAGGAATTGACACCAATTCAAAATAGCTTGAATAAATGTGAACTTAATTTATAAAATCTTTAAACGTTTCTATGGGTGAAAGTATCGTGTTGCATTTGTAACACATTTTTACATTATGATAAAGACTTCATCCAGAATATACTATAAATCTTGTTGTGCTCTTGGAGTTAAAAAAAATAAATAAATGTAATACATTTTCATATACGCTGCAATGAAATTCATTCATGGAGGCATGTGGAGATGAATATACAGTACAGCAACTGAAATGGGAGTTGTGAATAACCAAAGAAAGATCAATTTTTATGCTGAAGTGATTCCTAATTAATAATGAATGAACAGTTTGAGTGAGTGAACATGGTTTTTAACCTTGGTTTGGAAAACTCAGAACTTTCATGCATGTCATTCTCCACGAGATGCATAAATGTATTAATCACACTGTAAAACAATAAATAATGAATAATAATAATAGTAATAATAATAATAATAATAATCACAGATGTGAAAGTTGCTGAAACAGTTTGCATTATGCCTAATATTGAGTTTTTATAAAAAGGTTTTTAAGTTACAAAAAAAATTCTCTTTATATTACCATATATTCATTTTTTTTATGAATGAGTAAACCTTGTTTCCGGCAGTACATGTTTCACGAACAAGTCATTTATCATGGTTCAGCATCTTTGTATCAAGATTACGTTTCGCAGGCAACAGGTAGGCTCTGCCTGGATCATTCGTACAGTGCTGCCTGCCTCTCCCGGGGCCTGTTGATACCCGCGTCTTAAAGGGGCAGGCCCCTTGTGAGCCACATATCAGAACAGTGCAGGCTAAAAGACTGGCAAATTAGTCTGCAGTTTAATTATCAGCTCAGCTGTGCAGACAGGCAGATGTGCAGATGGCCCAACCAGATTCACAACCAGATACACTCGTCACCGCCACATAGCAATCAATTCATCCCCTGGCTGCCCGTCTAAACTTTACTCTCCGCTCTTGATAAGGGGATGTAGTAAAACATAACGTCATCACTTTGGCTACCCATAACAGTCAGTGTGAATGGCACTTAATATTAGGAGCAGCTCAAGTGCTTCACAATCGCCTCGGTGAGCCATTCATGCACTGATTTCATATTATTTCAAAGTAGTGTTGTTTCTCTGAGCACCATTTGAATAGGTATAGCTGCCATTGTGTTCAATCAGAGCATTGTTTTGCTTCACATCTTTTGTTTCACTTGGCAGAAACATCTAGACTACAGACAAAACTGTATATTGGCGTCTGTCAGAACTACATGCTGCCAGGTTACTGTGCTGTCATGTCACAAATGCATGAAGTCATAGCTCATTAGACCAGGCCCGGTCAGATTAGGCATGTGTGCCTCGTTCCAGATCCCCTCTCAGCAGCTCCGATCTAATTTCCACCTGAGCAGAAGGAGTCCGCGAGCTAATCCCCTCGCTCAAACGAAAATGAACAGTAGGAAGCACGCTTCCCTGTGTTTCGCACAGCGGTAATGCTGTTACAGTTCCACTGATGTAAAGACAAATGTAAACCAGTTAAGACTTTTCTGTGCGTCATTCACTTTTAATGAGATGACATGCAATGAGAAACCTGCTCGATTCTCTCAATAATCAGATTAGTCAGTTATTTTCTGTAAACAGATTATCGGGATGTGCAGATGGATGGATTCAAAAAAAAAAACTTATGGTTTAACACACTGAAAATCCACCTTTGTATCTGGGGCTTTGGGGCTATTGCAATTTATGTAGCCTGAATCAGATTGGTGTACAAGCAGATCACCAGGACAATATGATATCTTTTTTGTGGCACATGCAAAGATGGTGGGTATCTCTTTTAAAATCTGTTGGTTTTGTTACAGACCATAACCTTCTGTTGTCCAGGCAGACAACTCAGAACAGTAACCATGCTGGTATATGCTGGACTCATTGTATAGATCCAGCTTTCTGAAATGTAATAATATATAATGTATGAGGGTTTGGGGAATGGGTTTGAAACGCAGAAGTTGTAGGTTTTGTTCTCATGTAGGGCACTGTCATTGTACCCTTGAGCAGGGTACTTAAGCTGCATTACTTGAGTATAGATCTGTTTAAATGGATACTATGCAAAAAAAATGCATCATCGTGTAAGTCTCTCTGGCTAAGTGTATCTGATATTTGGCAGTGATGTCAAGTAATAGAAGTTGCATTCTTTGTTCTATTGCTTCTAATCCCATTTTATTCACATTGGCTTTATTTATTTATTTATTTCATGTAAACATACATTTTAAGTGTGAAATACAGCAATCAGAGGTTGAATGTTCATCAGCTTCAGCCCCTGTACTTACAGTACTTAGACCAATTAGACTGGTGTATCTGCAAAAACTCTCAATTTTCCTCATTTAGAGCATGATGTTGATTTCTCTTAAGCTTTCAGATGAATCAGGTTTTATAATAAAATACTTGGTTCTGCATATGTTATGTTCTCCTGTTAATGTAATATTTGTTTTGTTTATATCAGCTATGTCGTGTCATTTTACACTACCACAAACTATGTTTTGTGTTGTTGTATATTTTATGTTAATGACACACTTGAAGTTCCTTCAGAAAAAAAAAAATTCTTATTGAACCAAAAACCATGTTTTATAAATTCAATTGTAAACTGTATTCGGAGTGTTTGGAAAAGCCATTTGGTCTTTGGTGGGGGATGAGGGAGAGTGGGGGAGGGTTTGCAGGCATCCAATACCCCCTGGATCCACCACTATGATATAATGCATGCGCACAGGGCCCTGGCCTGCTGAATGTGGCATGATTACCAAAAATCTTTTGAGTTTTTTATTTGTCATGGGATTGCAATTGAACCCAGAAATCAATAAGGTGCTTTCATGCCCTGGTCCTGGAGAATGCCTGGAGTTCAAAATAAATAGATGATGTTTTTTTAAAACACACACTGACTGCAAACAATAATGCAGCTACCTCTGAGAGTTACGCAGGAGTAATGAGGATAATCATTACAGAAGGGCACGCTCTCAGACCGTATAGCCACCTCCTGGATTGCCCAGTGCTTGGGATTGCTTTTACATTACCAAACTAACAGGAGATATGAAGTTTGTGGGATTACTGTGAAAACAACTGCATACCATGCAACCGAAACAATAAAGTAAGCATTTAGCCAACGTGCATTTAGAACAATATATATCTAATCATGTGACATGAGTACATCATATATGAGCAGAAGAAAATGAAAACAGAAGCTGCACATTCGGTGCATTGTGGTGAGTGTCCAAGTTATTGCAGGGTGGTTGCTTTGTTCCTGCTCATGCTTCACAAATGCCCCAAGCACAGTAGCAATGGCAAAAGAGAGCTCTCTGAATGTTAGCCCCAGGGTAAAAAAGTACTTTCATTCTAGCTGTGTATTTATAAGGCTTTTGCACCATTTCCCTTGGCTGGAATTATTTCAGTCTGGTTCTACTATGAACCACTATGAGCTGTTTTCATTTTTTGTTTACGGGTAAATAAAGAGATTAAGAAAAGTATGAACATTTTTATCCAATCTTGCTCTGCAAATAGTTCTGCAAATAAAACTTAGTTGAAAATGTGGAGTAGTTCATATTTAAGTTTGTTCGTGTTGCAAAACCTGGGAGAGATAAATTACAGATATTTGCCATATGAATGAAGTTTGTTGTCCGTGGAATGGACATGGGGATGCAAGGACATACATGGAAACATGATCAAATTGAACCCCATATCCCCAAATTGAACCCCATATCTTTCTTTCTTTCTTTCTTTCTAGCAGGAAACAGACCCACTGAATGAGGCTGGCTAATATGTTATGTTTCTGCTCATTTGTTCACCTTCAACTGTACACCAGAAATATGGTAAGGAATGGAAAATATTTATCCATAGGAAATATTTATGAAACAGCAGAAAGATTGGGCCACTTTGAGTCAGAGTCCACATCCCTCGCCTAACCTTTTATACGGTAATTGATGCTTACCACAGACCCACTAAAATAACATAATTCAATAATCTTGATCCTCTTGTAGCCAGAGGGTCCCTGTGTTAATATGATATTGTATCAGAAATAGACGCTATATTGCATTTCTTGTCTATATTTATCCCTAATGTAATGATATTGTTTATTTGTAAACTTGCAGACAAATATTGCAGCCAGTTTTGCACCATCTGTCCACTTTCCATAGTTCCCTGAAAATGTCTGTGTATAAAGACCTCTCTGATGACTCAACACATCCTAAAGACTGAAGCCTTTGTGATGCCTTACTGGACCATATCTAGAAAGAAGTACAAGGTAGTAGGACCACCGAGTCACAGCTACAAATTAAGGCAGCCTAACAGATGACTTTGAAAACCAATAAATTGCAGGAATTTCATATGAAAAACCTGGGTGAATATGTGGTTTCAATGCCTATACCGTACAGCCATTTGAACAATGGCATTGATTATAATGGTCTTTTTAAGCATTTCATTAAGCTGGGCTGTATTTTTCATTGAAAGAGCTTGATGAAAGAACTTCGGTCTCACTGTGCTGCATACCTGGTTCACTGTACAGTTCTTGAGTAGCCATCTATGATTTCGACCTATGATCACAGGATTTATTTATTTTTTTTTTTTGTTTTTTGCAGATTGAAAGCGGGGGACAGGTTTTCTGTGGTGGTTACCTGTCACATGCTACGTTATTAGAACTAAAATTGATCAATCAGGGCAATCTTGACTTCTATTGTTTTATCCAATGGTTATATGGGACACATTTCGTCAACGATAAGCAAAGGAGAAACCAATGATTTGTGTTTCCTGAATGTACCTCTCCATAAAAACATATTCTTATAACACCTGCTGCATCAAGAATCTACAGCAAATATTCATTAAATAATTAACAAATTTAAAAAATCGAGGGTGAGTTTGGCAATTAAAAAAAGAAAGCTCAGCTCAGACTTATATGCGTATATGCGCTCCTAGAGCATGCCATTTTTCACTCAAAGTTCTAATATTCTCAACAGTAATATGCTGCTTCAGTAATGTGCTGCATTGCACAGCTCTTGGTACCATGGACAGCAAGCAAATTGAAAATGAATTGAATCGCAAATGGATTGAACTGTTTATGAGTAATTACTGAGCAATTAATCATGCTCAGGCCAGTCAATGCAACATTGAAAAACTGGTATTGTTATTAGTACAAATTTATTAGAACTATGACGGTGGAAAACATAATGTTTTATGTTTCAATTAAGAGGGACTTAATTAAAAAGACTTTCACCACTAATGAAGATACAAGTATGGCTTTAACTGTAAAAGCCTCCCTTGCTTCACTTGACCCTTTGTAGAATGCTTTGACATGGTCCACACGGATTGTGGCCAGTCATGGTAATTGCTTTTCAGTCTGATTTGATTAGACATAACCAGGGAAATTGGAGAATTCAAAATAGTAATCCTTTTCTTTGGATTAAAAAAAAAATCTCTTTAAAAAAACTGCCAAATGTTCATGCACTCCCAAGCATCCTAACTCAAAATGGCATGTTCAGATTTTTACCAGTTGCAAACTGAGAAAATCTCAGTTACACCACTGCACTCGAGCTTTGTAACTGAGCCACACAGAAGAGGAAATGCTGCACTGCTGATGGAGGGATTCTGGAAGATGAGACTTTGAGAAGCTTGGAACTGTCCAAAAATGCAGTAAAAATACCTCAGTGGCACTTGGCAACCATTCAACTGCACGGTACATGGCTGTCCAGTTGCCTTAGGTTTATTTGGTATGTTTTTCAGGCTGAGTTAAAAAAAAGCACTAACTGCAGTTGTATTCAACCAAAGTTGAGTTGAGAGACAATGTGCTCTGTGATGTCTGGCATATTTGTTATAAACACATTCCATTCCTCCTTTCATGTGAGCATTTCAATAATTGCGTCATGCGACAATAAATCTCAAACTCAAGGGTTAAATAATTACTGTTTGACGTCAATACTCTAAAATGACTGTAGTCAGTGTGGCTCTGGTTAATGATTTCAGCTGTTAGAAATGTCAACCTATCAATTGTACATTTCAAGATGTTTTGTTTTCATTTTAATTTCCGAATTTGCATTGCCTAATGCATCCTCTAGGCCAAAGCTGGCACACTATCTGCACTCTTAAAACTCACATTTATTTGAGTATAAATATGTCAAAGGTAAGGTGGCTTGTGGCTTTTTAGACGCAGTGGCCTTTTGGATGAATGTCTACAACAAACAAAAAAAGAAAAGAGTTCTCCCGTTCCATCCTACGCTCTTTTTTTGTGTTGAACACGCATTTCAGTCTTAATAAATAGGGTAAGATGAAAAGGCTATCCTTCAGGTTTTTGGATCCATGCCACAGCAGCTCTGTTGCCAGGGTGACTCAGTTCTCTATCAGGGCTCTGTGCCCATCATAAGGAGTATCGATCTGCCTGCAATTACTGCAGGAAAGAAGGCTCCTTGTTTGAGTTGGTGACACGGAATGCTTATAGGGAATGCCATCCAATATGGCCATTAAAAGAAGGTAACTTTGTGCTGGCTGAGCAAGACAGCCCCAAAAATGCTTATCAAGCCCCACTTAGGGCCTGATTTGAAAGTTAAGGGGGAGATTTTGTGGCACAAGACAGCCATGCCAATTGCTTAAACATTCACACTTTCAGATTGCACTCATTCAAGAGTCACAAGCAAAAAGTTGGACTAGCCTCAGTGATGGGAGGGGGACAGCAGCCTCACTTTCCCAAACAAAGACCGAGTTAGCATCATCATTATTTGGTTCCAAACCTCCATTAGGAGCAGAGATTACGGTGCAAGAGATGGGGAGAACTCTGGATGCTCCATTGACCCTAAGGGATTGGGAGCCAGGACGGGGATGAACAGATGCTCATCATTCTCCCCGGCATGGCCTACAGACGGTCAGCGCTAACCCTACAGTATATGCTCAGGCAAGGGGGCTGAAACCATGGCACCACAGAGGTAATCATTCATAAAGCTGCACTGTGATATATACATGGTACAATTTACACAGGCCAAGGAACATATTTATTTTTTTCACTTTGGCCAGCAGACAGGGTGTTTAAAGGTAATTTATGGTGGTTCTATGAGGGGGAAAACAGACACCAAAAAAGGGTATCAGTCCTCTTTAATTCAATCTTGAGAGAATTATGCTTATGCTTATGCTTGGGTGTGCGTATGACCCATCCAGTGAAACACTTTTTTTTAAGTCATAGAGGATCTTGAATCAGTAACTAGCTGGGATCGGATATGATGTACATTTTACACATATTGGAAAGGTAAAGGGATAATCCATCCACAATTCAAATCCATTCCAGGAAATCACTCAACAAAGCCTACCTTTGCAATGCGAAGCTAAGACATATTTCCAGCACAACAGCTTCACACATGGTGTGAACTCACAGATGCGAGAAAGGTGTTATAGTAAGGTGCAGTACAGTATAATTAATTTAGTAAAACTTAAAAAATCTTCTCAGACTTAAAAAAATTATGTTTTCAAAATGTAGTCTTCACCTTGCAGACATAACAGCAGCACAGGGGAATGGAGACGAATAGGATATGATTAATCCTAGCATAGGCCACCTTGATTGGTCAATTATTTTACATTATTTATAGCAAATCTATAATTTTACTATAAGTGAACAGGTTCTGTCTGACAGCAGTGTACAGAACCACCAATTACAAAAAATAAATGCTACTTTTGCAATTGTATCAGGCATAATGTAGGCAGGACTATTGTCTACAGCCCAAAAAAAGTGGCTAACAAACAGTACATAATTAGAGGCTTACTTTGTGTTTTAGTGCACAAAAAGAAGCATTAGCAAAATAGAAAATCTTCTTGGCAACCAAACAAGCAAAAACAATCTGGTCTGAAAGGAAACCCTCGTTTTTTTTCTCCAGTATTGGCTTGAGTCTCGTTCATTTACTATATTGTTTCTTTCGTATTATATTGCTAAAGGCCAAAGGCATTAGGGCACCAGCATATTTTGCACTGTCCACAAACCAGCCTGCATTGCCTGCGGGTTAAAAGGCTAGTTCCTGACGTAAGGATCAGCAGCACACTCAAAGGGGTGATGGAACATTTGGTCCCCAGCTTCAGCCTTTAAAGTGTATTTGAAAAGCTACAGACTCCGATTCTCTTTGACCCCTCTGGGTAGCAATGAATACACTGTTTCGTGGAATGGCAAATGTGATTTTACTCGTTTTTTTTGTCTTCCTTTTGTTATTATCCATTGGAACTGTACATTCTAGAGGCGGAATATTATATTCTGTACTCCTGCTGAGCAAAATTTTCAAAAGCTTGCTAAATGCATAGATCTCAGATTTGTATTTATTTATTTATTTATTTATTCATTTTGCACAAGCATTATACCCTTCTGCTTAAAAGCACATCACATCAAAAGAGGATGTGCGCATGCATGGTTCTGGTAGTATCTGTCATTTCATAGCATAGCAAAAATCTTTCTGTTGCCGTGGTGACAACCTGTACCTTGGGGGGGGGGGGATCTGAATTTTGAATGCACACAGAATTACAAACATTAGGTTTTGGGGAGAAGAATGGCATTTAGCTCATACCGGCTGATTGTAATGCACCCATTATTTTTCAAAGGGTGGAAAAATGAACTGGTTGGGAGACACAGAGCTCGTAGAGGATGAAGGATATTTCAACAAGTGTGCATTTTTTTAAAGTTTGCATTGTCACTTGAATAGGATAAGCCGTAGGAGTGTACGCAGAGACAATGGAGATTCTCCTGTGATTTATTTTTGGCTTCTGAATGTACCCAGAAGTCAATGTACCCAAATTTGCTTCGGTCTGGTTTTTAACCATGTGGGGACACAGATGTGCATTTTGTGCTCATGCAAAAAATAAAGCTCTTACCTGTACTAATGAAGTAAGCCTGTGGAGGGAGGACATTCAAGTCGTAAAATGCACTTTACAAACCTGGTCCATCGGCTTGTGCTTCCCTCAAGTGTCTTTCATAAAATGGTTGCCGTTTGGACTTTCCCCTGGTCTCTGAAAACCGTGACTGGAAAGAAACCTTTGTCTTTTGCTTGTGTTCAAAGTCAGACA
Organism: Anguilla rostrata; assembly: GCF_018555375.3. Taxonomy (NCBI): domain Eukaryota; kingdom Metazoa; phylum Chordata; class Actinopteri; order Anguilliformes; family Anguillidae; genus Anguilla; species Anguilla rostrata. The sequence continues at coordinate 15,294,821 of NC_057938.1, read as the reverse complement.
ATGAACCCAGTTTGTTGTTTATTTTCCTTTTTATTCAAAGAGGTTTCAGGGTGTATTATTTTTTCAAATTGCGGTGCTCTACAGAGTGAAAGGTAATGTATTCATAAAAGTAACAGAAGTTTAAAATATGAATACGTGTACAGTATATGTACAGTACAGAGCTAATAAATGGGAATATGTACAAACTTATGTAAAAGATGACTGCCAGTTGAAATAAAGATAATTAAATAATTCTTAATTACTCATTCATTCAGGGTAGACACCGGGTAGAACTCATACAAAACATATGGCCAATACATTGTCATGGAGAACAGTCTTTTTGGCTCTGCTGAACAAGATACCAAGAGTAACGAAAACTTGATACAAAACAATCTAAAATAGAAAGCTCATTTTTAAATGTACAGATAAATACACTTCCTTTACATGCGTTCAGGGAAATTGTCTGCAAAACCATTAGGACATTTGACAAGAAAATCAATCACAAGGACATTATATGTGTATATTTTAACTTCGGAAATAATACAAATGTGAACTTTCAGAAGAGCCATGATGCAGTATCAATACTAATCGACAGCAGAATTTTTCATAATACATCATAATAAATCAAGCACATTTTTTGTTATTTATTTTGGGTATTTAGTACCATTTTTGTAATGATACAGAACATTCATTGAGAACTGTAATCATAACAAAGTATTTATAGACTATGAATCAATTTGGCATGTGTTCTGAAACCAAAAAAGTTATTTTATGGGGAGGTGTTAACACGTGTAACACACACTGCAGTTACCTTTGGAAATTTACATTATTATTTTTTTAATATTACATTACATTTTTTTTTATATTATTGAGAAAACAGGATATGCACCAGAAAAATGCCTAGATCACACGTGTAATTTTTATTTATTTTTTTCTTTAAAGAGCACAATTGTGAGGAGACAAAGTTAGTTAATGATTATATTATATCTCTTGTGAAATTAGAACTCCTGGTCCTTAATTAAGTTACATTTTGAGTCAGTAATCATCAATTTTAATGAAAAATGTTTATGCTTTTTACATTTAGGATGACTGTGCTACTATTTTCCTCAAATTAATAAGAAGCATATTGCACTATAATTAATAACTGGCTTTCTGCTCAGAGTGTTATGTCCTTAAATTGAGGCAATAATTTATTTCAGAGACAGAAGAATGGAGACTACATTTTTCTGCTATTGATTAAGCCCATAGGAAATATATCAAATGGCCACAGTTGTTATTGCTTCATAACTTGCTTTTGGGAAATATAGTGAAAATTGTGAAAATTTTAATTTAGAATACTGTTTGAGACTTGGATTGTGAAATAAATTAAATGTAACTGCTGTCCACAGGCATGCTACACATATACCAGTTCATATTGCATCTACATCCGCAACAACTCTTCTTCATATTGTACACTATTCTTTTCAGAGATAATGATTTTTTGGCTAAATTTTGAATTCAACACTGGATTTCAGTTTTAGGTAATGCTGAAGTAATTCTGCAGTATAAATAATTGTAAGAACATCTCCAAACCTTATCTACTTCATCATACTTTACATAAGAAGCTACATACAGCTCTTTCGAAAATCTGCCACTTAACAAGAAAGGTGCATACTTATGGCCCTTGCAATACCATAACTTAAAATAATTCCTTTAAGAGAATGAAAATAAATCATGCATTAACTCTTTTGATTTGAAAAGATCTCAATGCTGACCTGTGGTTACATCCATATCCTCCAGAGACCTGACAGAAAAAATAATACGTGTCTAGGATGATAAAAACATGTTACAATGAGTGTTTAAAAAAATATTATTTATTTTATTTGTTGAATATATGGTTCTTGAGATTAAGACCAGAGACCCATGTCCACTACAGAGGATAATAACTAATTGTGTGGATTTCAGGAGGATACATTTCAGTAACAACATATCATCATATCAACCATATTCAATAAACAGAGAGCAAAATACATCTGATGAAATTAAAGTGAAATCATTACACAACAAAGACACTAGGACTAGGAATATGAATTACAAATAAAGGTATCCCTGCATGTCTTGCATGGTGGATGGCAATCAATGCCACATCTTTAAACTCACTTCAACCTTGCTCTACTCTGGTCCACTTAAGTTCACTTGACATCTGCTGGAATTACCTACAATTCACTCAGAACTGTTGATTGTCCAGTGCACTTAGTCCATTCTCCATCAAATGTGCCAAAGAGGTTAGAGCCTCTTGTCTTGTCTTGGACTGCTTTTGTGCATACTGTGTGCCTCCCACAAGCACACTCTTCCCTCACATGGTTTCTTATGCCATAAGGTTCCTGTTTCAAAATAAAATTGGAAAGTCACAGAAGACGGAAACCCTGAAATCTAACTTCATAGGGAATAACAACACTTTATCTATAAACTTTGAAAAAAGTCCCATGGCTTCACAGAATCAATATAAAATTCCCTAGAGCTCAGTTATATATTCTTTCCAAATTTAACAGGAGCCAGAAGCAAAGCTTTTTTAAAAAAAAAAACATTTTAATTTGGGAATTTTCTTATGTTTAAAGGTTCACTATAAACAAAAATGAGACTTCAAGTGTGGGCTTAACAATCCTTGACTGTAATTACAATTATCTCCAAAACCATAATAATCCTTTAGTCGCTAACAAAAAATGTCTTTAAGCAGTGTGCAATTTTTCAGATTTATAATTAAATAAATATTTGACAGGTGTTTACTCCAGAAAAATGGGTGGGGGGGGGGGGGTCATATTTAAAATGCATTATTGCAATTTTTAAGAAAAGTCAAATTCAATTATTTATTTATTTTTGTACATGAGCAGACTTTTATTATTTATACAGCCCTTCAAGCACCAGTGAGGATGGTGGTTGCAGATGCCAGAGGCAAATGGGTCTATAAACCCAACCAAGCTGGGACTTTAGTATAAACATGAAGTGTAAAGGTGAAAACTTTCTTAAATAGCTCCTAGGTAAAATAGTTTGAGGTGTGGTTTATGGTGGTTTCTATGACTGATGAAGCCACCCATATGTGAACTGAAGCTAGGACCAATACATCCAATTTACTGAATGCTAAAGATTGCTGTCACTGAACTAATTCAATCAGTTAAAGTAATAATTCATCAAATCAGGTTTCTAGTGTAAAATGGTAACTTAAGTTCAAGGTGAAAAGTTCAAGCAGCCCATGTGGCTCTCCTGGAGCATAGTTTGAGAACCCTGCCCAAGAGAAATCCAAAACGAATGGAACAAGGGAGGTTAGCAGGATGTCACATCCTTAAACAGCTTCCTGGACCAATCAGCCTGCTCTCATTCAACCACTTTTCAAGTGAACATGAGTGAATAAGGGTCTTCACACAGGCAGTGCTTTTATCTACTGGCAATCCCAAAAACCTTTCCTCTCCACTGCCAAATCAATAACATATTTATGAATAAGTATGACTTACCCTTTACAGTGCTCCTCACAAGATTTCAATCAACTAATTAAAAGCTATTGGTGGGAATGTATCAACTTGATTTTTGGGTCAAATCCACAATAAATCTGCAGTATAATGCAATCAAAGCATCATTTTATGTATAAATCAAAAATATAAAACAGAACAAAATCTCCAAAGTTGACAGAACAAATAAAATGGTGACTTCGTGCTTCCTGGTTGAGTTCTAAACTAAATAAGAGTGATTTCCTTCACTTGTTCATTTTTAGAAAGTGAAAATTCTACAGCACACTGGTATAAATAAGTGCATACAAAAATAAAATAAAATGCCATAAACAGAAATGTTGAAATGCATAAACTACAACAAAAAGTAAAACTTTGGAAAGACTTCACAATGTTTTTTTTTTGTTTGTTTTTTGTTTTTTTACCATTGTAGCCAACTACATTTAAATCCATTTATGTTGCCCACAAAACAGAATGTGCAGAGATAAGCCTTGGGGACATGTTTTTTGTTGAATTCTTTGTACAAAAATAGGGTCTTTGTGGATATCCCAGTCCCATTGAAAATGATCCATGTAATAAATGGGTGTAGAAGCAGGTGCTGTCACTGCAATGCATCATATTTCCATCTGCACAGAGGACGCGTAACACTGATGCGGTCAGATCTACTGTACTGCGGTGAAAATATCTAACGATGGGATTAGCGCTGCACTCCAACTACGAGGACCGGACGGAGAAGAGCGATGGCGTCCGCAGTGCCGGGCCTTATAGCTGTCATGTGACCTCAGCAAAGGTGATGGGATTCTGAGTAAAGGAGGGAAAGGATGCAAGGTCAGTCTCCTTCTTTTACTGTACAAACACAGGTTGGTGGGTTCAGCAATCATGAAAATGGATCGAATGGAAAAACAATACAAGGGTATAGTTAATACAAGTCAATGTCAAGGACAAATATTGCCTGAATCCTTGCTTTAGCTCTGTTCATTAACATAAGCAACACTGTCATAAAGGGGTCCTTGTATGTGTGCCTTTAAGGAGCAAAATTTGCCACCACAAGATTAATGATGCAGCCTTGAAAGGATATATAACAGCAATAGAGGCAGTCATGCATTACAGCCAGAATGCCTTTCCTTCGTGCTTATCGCCATCCATTGCCATATAACCTGTATCTGATCTCCCCATAAAAAACCAAATGAGCTCCCTCAAATCATTTGTCACATCAATTTTGGTGCCCATCTAAAAATACTATTTGCGTGGAGGAGCCAGTTGCATAGACAGGTTGACTTCAGGCTCCCTAAATGTTGGCCTACATTCAACCAACATGCCATTAACTTTAGGCCTGCATTCAAACAACTGTCCATAACTTTGGAAGGCAATCAATCAATATCTGTCGTTAGCTTTCACTCACAATTAAATGCAACTGTCAACACCCCTTCTGGAGAGAAAACCAGTCTAACACAGGGTGGTTTCCCTTAAATAAATCGATACCCCATTAAGTTAGAATGCACAATTTAATTATGTTGACATGAGCCCATACAGTCCATTCAATTCAGCCTAATTCAGCACCCGCATTATGCAAAGATCTGCTTCCATAGAGTCACGTAATGTTCATCTAATGTATCTGCCAATCTAACCTTTCAGATACATAGAGTGTCCTCTACTGCTCTCTGCCTGAACTGCATTTATCTAAATAAGAAACTCCATCCATCTCTCTTGTGCTGAAAATGTGACATTCCAAAGGACACTTCATTTGGCTACAAGCAGCGTTATGGCACACCAATCGTCTTCAGCGTTCATCACCGTAGACATTTTTGTGAACATATCCTTTTTTTAAAAACCTTGATAAGCACTTTTTTTTAATGCCAGCTAGGAGGAGAAAATAAAATCTCAACATAAAGCCCAGAAAGGTCTCTTAAAAATTAATCTTTACTGCTTCAACAGATCGGTTACCTTTTACAGAAATGAAAAAGAGTAGACAAAGGCAAAGACATAAAACAAGTACATATTTTAATCTCTATTTCCAAATTAGAAAATATATTCTGGTCTTTTTTATGTTGTTCCTATTTTAATGCAGCTTCAATGTTTTATATGTATACTGTATATATATATATATATATATTTATTAAGGTATGTTGTATTTGAGAAATCTGAAACTATCACAAAAGACAAAAGTGTTATGGTCACAGGCCATGAGCAAACCGAATAGAGGCGGTGACCTAGATAAATCCAAAATATTAAAATCCTGTGCACTTTTTTTTAAACCCATGCTGAATATGGTTTTTACTGGTTATTTTATAACTCAGACTCTTTTATTTAAAGACAACTATACAAGAATGTATAAATCTATTGACACAAACGATAGCATTTCAATTGGAGATTATGAGAAAACACTGCATTTTTTATAACCTTCAAAGCAAAGGTTGTACTTCTTTGGGTAAAGACTGAAGTAAATGAAATGAAGAAGGGGAGAACTAAAAAAATGGTGCGTTTCTGGAAATAGAGCCTGAGTACACTGAAATTAGCTGAATTTTCAACTAATTATATATGTTAAAAGTCTGGTTTTCCAGTAATATGTTATTCAAATTTAACTGTCTGACTCACACTAGGGTAGTGACTGTGTGCACTACACAGTGAACATGTTTGAGTTTTGAAGATCAAGAAAAGCCTTCCATTTTAACATAACTTGTTAGAAATATGTTGTGCTTTCTCTTGTAAGACAAACAATTGCAATACTCAGCACGAAACCCTGTTAAAACCTGACCACACATACTCATACCATGCGATTTATAAGTAATGCAAGACAATACAATGCAATACAGTCCATGTACAGTATATGAGAATCTAAGAAGCCAATGGCAGGACCTGGGTAGTAATGTACTTCTCCAGAGGGTTCTCCTCCCGAGAGTGGCTGATTATGGGCATGCTGTCCAGGCTCTCCTCAGGAGGGATTTCACTAAGCAAGGGCTTCCCTTTGAATCTTTGCACCACGCCCACCACCTTTCACAATACGGAGACAAAAACAAAACAAAAGTGTGAACAAAACAAAAGAAGAGGTTGGACAAAACAAAAACCTCATTGCACAAAAACCTTTTTTCAGTTAAATTTTTCTTCAGTTCAGTTACACATTACGGACCACACTCACGGTCAGACTGGCCATCTGGCAGATGCCATATGGGCTGTACCCACTTTTGGGCCGCAGGGACACTTTTGGGCCACAATCACAATTCACCTGAATGCTACTGAAGGTTCACCTGGGGCTCCTGTGGGGCCCCACCTCAGGGCAGCACCTGGGATTTGAACCCACATCCCTGAACACCCGAATCCAGGTCTAGACGGCCTATATGACATGCTGCCTCAAGCATATGGCACATCAGCTGTCGCTCTGAATGTGAAGGCTTACATAACCCTTTGTTGTGTCATGGCTTCTGTAGCTCTTTCCTGAAATGGAGAAAGAGTCCACTTCATAAGAAACATCATGGACACCACCTAGAGCGATTTAATCCATTTAAAGGCACGCAAAACAGACCCCAATATTGCATAATCATGCTTCTGTTCAAGTCAATAAAAAAATAGAATAGAATTTTATTTCTGAGATGCCATTTGTTTTCCTCCCATTAGCTATAGGACCCTGAGGAGATACAGTGAATTGGGCACACACATCAGTATGTTAGTGCACTCAATCCCAGCCCTTCCCTTTACCTCAACAGCCACAGTATGCTCACAGCCCAATTCAAAAGCAACCTTGTGCCCCCGCTATTGTCAGTTATAAAAAGCACAGGATGCTGAAAGGACCATGATGTAATGTGCATTCCCTTCACTCTCTGTTTATGACAGGAAGCACAGAGGTGTCAGAAGCACCATGTGATGATGTGGATGCTTTGATCGTTGTTTGCGATTGCTAATGGACTGCTTTGAAGTTTTTATGGGACATTTTGTGCATGAGCAATTTCATGAAACCCAGGAAAAAACATAAAACCTGGGTTGCTGTATCTTTTTTTCATTCTTATTCCTTGCACAAAACATTCGGTTGCCTGAAATTACTGTTAGATTCCTAAATTCAGTGAATGTTGCTATGTCTACTAATATTACTCATTTCTAACAACTGCTTTTAATGGATTATTTCACATTTTTAAAACAATGAATGCCTTGATACTGAGGAATAGAAAAACTGGCACTTCTCATTTGTGAAAATTAACCTGTGGAAAATCACTAGATGGTCAGTTCTCAATGAAACGGTAAAACACTGACTACTATTCTCAAAATGAAAATTCTGCACTGACATCCAAAGAACAAGTCTCTTTATGCATTTACATTTTCAAAAAATACAGTAACATAATAATAAAAATATCATACACAGGTACACGTTTATGGTTAATTAACACCCAATGGTTATACACCTGACCCAACCCCCCTCCCCCCTCCAAACAGTCACCTGCTGCCAGTGTAAGTGTTGCATGTGTAAGCAGTTGCCATTGATTGGTACAAATTAATAATCAAGTCAATAGATTGCAATAAATTATAAAATCTGCATACATTATTTTCCAAAATACATGAGTGTACAAATGTACAAATAGTTGTTTTTGAGGCTTATTATGTCACACCCAAAAGAAAGATTATAGAGTGATTTGTGGCTGAGCAATGGAGAATCCATGTTGTTTATCACCTGTAATAACCATATCCAACAACCGCAGACTTTTTAAAGAGATGTTTTATTCCCTAGGGGTTAGATTTCCTGGAACTAGGATCAAATTGTTTCAGAAGTATATTTGGATGTAATATTTGTTGGTTTTTTAAGGAAACAGTACCAAGTCAGAATTACAACTGGCTTTGGGGAGGTGCAGGCTAATGATATCTAACTCAAAATGAAGGAGGGGGAAATCACATATATAATTATATATGATGTCGTAAAACAAAATAAACTTATTATTTTGTCATGCTGAAAAGCACATAGGGTTGGCAAGTTTATGTATATATGTATCTATGTACAGTAGATATATATATATATATATATATATATATATATATATATATATATATACAGGCTACATGAGTGATGTAAAGCACATTACCATTGGACTCTCGAGCAATGGAAATACATTCTCTGGAGTGATCAGTCACTCTTTACTATCTGGCAGCCTAAAGGAATAAAATTCTGGGGCTGTTTTTAATGGTATGGGCTAGGCCCCTTGGTTCCAGTGAAGAGAAATCTTAATGCTACAGCATACAATGACATTCTAGAAAATTGAGTGCTTCCAACTTTATAGCAGCAGTTTGGGGGAAGGCCCTTTCCTGTTTCAGAATGACAATGCCCCCATGCACAAATCAAGGTCCATAGAGAAATGGTTTGCTCAGTTTGGTGTGGAAGATCTTGACTGGCCTCCAAAGAGCCCTGACCTCAACCCCACCAAACACCTTCGGAATGAATTGGAATTCTGACTGCGAGCCAGGCCTTACTGCCCAACATCAGTGTCCAACCTCACTAATGCTCTTGTGGCTAAATTAAATTAAGTAAAATCTTATTTACCATGAGTTTTTTAAAACCCCAGGTAGCCCAATAGATTTATTCTGTAGTGCAAGCAAGGATTGGATTGGTTCTTGCTCGGCCCTACCATGGAGCTTCTCCACCCTAGATCTCCAGTGGTGGAACCACTCTATGAACCGCTCAGTCACTGCCTAACTATCACTATGCTGCAGGGCTCTCCCAATCTAGGATCATTTATCACTTGTTTCCTTCTATCTTATTTCTGTAGCACTTTCATGTTACACATATACCTCCATCCAGAACTTATATTGCACTTGTGTCATTATCTTGATGTTGTAGCTCATTGTCATGCCTCCTAGTTTGTATTAACATTCGTTTCTGACCTAGCCTATGCTTACTGTGTGAACTGAACTTATTGTGTTCATGGCTATGAATAACAGTTACATACTGAGTATTGTACCTTATCAGAACTGTGTTTTGTAGTTGTTCCAATGACCTTCGGTATGCAATTATTGTATGTCGCTTTGGATAAAAGCGTCTGCCAAAGAAATGTAACGTAATGTAATGGCCATTCTGACCAATAACATAATGTGGTCGGCTTTTTTAATACCTGTAACAGTCTGTTGCACAGTATTTGGCATACATTACATTTCATCAGTGCTGATACTGTGAAACATCATGCACGACTGCCCTGGTAATTGCTATCCAAATTCAACAAATGTCATTCACTTACTCTAACATATGCACACAAACACACACACACACACACACACACACACACGCACACGCACACATACGCACATACACACACAAACATGCACATACATGGACACACGCATACACACAAATATTCACATGCATGAACACACACACACACACACCCTCTCCAGCACTGTAGCCTTACATCCTTGTTTATTTTAGGATTCATTTTTTTTCCCTGCTAGTGACATTGGTGCCCTTTTTGGATGTGGCCAGGTTTGATACTATCCGATGCCACATCCTCTTTCCTTCCCCATCCTTTGTCTGAGTCAGGAGACGTTTACAGCCCTGCCTCTCATGTGTTTCACAGACAGATGCGTGTACATGAATAATGTATTGTTGTATGCAGACAATATTAAATCCATGCTGCCCTACAGGTACAGATGTCAAACAAGTTCATAATTTTTCACATTTTCTCTGTTCCTCACCCTCCTTTTTCTTTCTCTTATTTTCCTTACACTTCGAAAAAAAAATGGTTACACAAGTGTCATAATAAGAGGAATTATGAAGACACAATATAGTTATGTCCGGAAAAAGGTATGGAAGCGTAACAAAAGACAAGTAATGATCAAACTGACTCCACGAAAATGTTCAGTTGTCTTAGTCTGACCTAATTAATTAATGGTGTAACTAATTAATGTACCCCTTGATGTGGCAATCTCCCGCTTCGTTTGGCGGCAGAGGGACCCTGGGGCCCTACACATGCTGCTCTGAGCCAGATCAAGCAGAGATGCACAGATTCTGGGTCAACAAGATGCTAATCTCCCTTCCTCTTCGGTGAGAGCATTCTATAAAAACACTACAGAGTATTCATAATCAACCATGATCCTGAGCTCGCAACGAATAGGAGTCTGAAGTGAAAATTTTCACATTGATCTGTTTGAAGTCACTGATTGGCTGTACACTTTGGGATGTGACATAAAAATGCGATTTTCCAGTGTGATGTCTTTTTCTCTGAGTAATGTTTGTGGGTGAGCTACGATATAGCACCCAGTAATAAAAACTGACACACAGTCACTACAATGTGTTTGCGGTTCAGCAAGGCTTTAATGGAATCCATGTGAAAATATTATGGTCCCATCTCCAGGGGAAAGCTTGTGCATGTTGAGTCCACCAGGATCAACCAATCCACTGCTCAAACATTAGTTCAGACCACACCCCTGAGACAAAGGTAAGGGGCACTGCAGAGACATCGGACCATTTCAGATAAGGTGTTAACTGCACATGCTGCGGCAAATGATTCACACTTATGCAGCCGTGCAGGATCTGGGTACACTTGCAATCAGTGGTCACTGATGTTTCTGTACACCAGAGGAGGGCAAAACTGTCATATACAGAGATACAAGAACAGTCATTAACTTCCACTAAAAAAATATAGCTAAAAATTAATGCATGTAAATGTTAAATTAAAAATTAATTCATTAAGAACAGAAGTTGGGATTAAATTCTGAAACATATAGACCTTCTTCCCCTCCTCTGGTTTTATATGGGATTTCATATTTAATGCTTCTACTTTATTTTACTTGTTTTTTTAATCACTACTATTGTTTTTATAGCTAGAATTATTTTTATTATTGATGGTTTATTATTTGTATTTTATTATTATTATTATTATTATTATTATTATTATTATATTGTCTCTTTACAATGTTGCTGTAGCACTTTTATGGATCTTTTTTATCTTTACTATGTGAATCACATTGTATTGCACTCTTGCACGAAAGGCACTATACAAGTTATGATTTGATTTGATTTTAATTATTGGGAACTGAATCTAGGTTACAAATCCAGTTCCTTAAACATAATTCACTGCTGCCACTATTGTAGAATACAACATCCCACAAAGAATTAACTGACTTTTCTGAGCGCTATATTGTTGTACCACCCAACCAGTCCAAATATCTGAAACATCTTAACTTTCCAAAGGTTAGCTCAATCATTGACCTTAGCCCTGCAAAATGTGCAAATAATCTGTGTGTCTCTCATGCTAACATGTATTAGCTCCATACAAGAGCAATACCTATACGGCCAACATTGGACTTCATAACTGAACACAGCTTGCATATCAAATAGTAAAATTTGAATAAAATATTTCTTGTATCTTTTTATGTGTGCGCTGCATTCATCATGCCACATACAGTATACACATCAGAGTATAATAGTACTATAGTAGTATAATACAATAGCGTCTAAGTTTAAACCTGGTCTGAGAAGGTTTGAAACGCGAATGCATTATTGACCACCAAACTTGCACAATGCCAAATGTTTCTATCGGTATGCCCCCTATTATGGCGATTAACCCATGTTGATACAAATGAGTATGTTGCAGACAACGACTATCAAACCTGGCGCAGGCAATAAATATTCCAATTCTAGGATACTCTGAAGATGAGAACATTCCTTACCATGAATGTAGCTATAGCTCCTCCGATGATGAAGCCGACGATGACATCAGACCAGTGGTTCCTGTACTCTACCACTCTGTTTATTCCTGTCAGGAAGGCCAGACAGATGAGGCCCAGAGACAGAGCGGGCTTTGCTAACCTCGTGCCTTTGTTCTTCACAGTGCATGTGATGTACATCTACAGGACATAAAAAAAACACACAGACACAGAAGATTATCACTGCTCCTTTAGCATCATCAAATAGTGTGTGTGTTTGTGTGTGTGCATGTGTGGTGTGTATGTGTGTTGTGCGTGCGTAAGTACGTGTGCATGTGTGAGTGTGTGTGTATGTGTCCCAAGTACCTGTGTATCTGTGTCTATGTTTGTCTATCCGTTAATTTGTGTGTTTGTATATGTGCAGGCACAGGCCTGTATGCGTGTATGTGAGAGGGGCACTGCAACCTTTCAGAAGGACTTGCTGCCTCATTGTTTGTCCTAGCTGCCCCCACCATCTGTGCCTGTGCTGGGAGGACAAGCTAAACCCAGACCAAGGCCAGCTGGGATGGAGCAGCCATCTTCAAAATCTGCCTTTCTTTAATGTTGAAGCTTTTTCTGAAGCCTTTTATGTATTATAAAATAACAGAGTTAATATACTTTGACAAATGAATTGGACATAAAAAGTAACAAAAAGCGTGATCTTCATCATGGTAATCCATAATTTATCAAAAGGCTGGTTATAGTTTGTGTTCTGAATTTAGAAACAAGGTTAATGATGTCAGAAACAAGGTCCTTAATGATCCAATACAAACTTCTCCAGCAGTTCCCAGTATTACAACTATTTTTGTTATCATGATTTTAAAAAACAATTCAAAATGAACACAATAACCACTGATTAACTGTATTTATTCAATTTGGGTCTATTATCAATAGCTATTAAAGAGTGATGATTTTGGTCTGCCTTAGATGCAAAAATGTAACAAACAATTTCAGACATATGTCTTCACCACAGTCTGATGAAATTTTGCTCACAGTAAATAAAATGTAAAAGGAAAAGACTTAAGATTTCAAAAGTGCTTACTGTAATAGCGTTCAGCTACTCTTGTGAAGTGCTGGGGGGGTGCAAACTACAAGCCAACCGAAATAAAAAAAACTGTGCTACGAGCGATGCATTTGTCCCCAGACATCATCAGGCTGAAAAGGCTTTTGAAGGCAGTGCTTTAGACCAATGTCTTATGCCTCAGTAATGCTACCATTAGTTTCCTACACGCATCCATTCAACTTGGCCCTATAGTTTTTCATCTTTCCATCTAAAGAGAATGTGTCACATTATGTGTCACAACAAAGGATCAAACCATTAAAAGTGTCAGAGTAGGGAACACAAAAGCATTGATCTAACTTTCATATTCTGGACTTAGATGTAAGACACACCATAAAAGCATAAGTATATGCTACCTTCAAGCTGCCTCATATTTTACATTATAACCTTGGAAGTCGTAAAACACACAACAAAGACTATCAATTACAGTCCATTATACCGGTGCCAGCACAAATGAATGTGTTATGTTGAGTTTTCATGTTTCTAACTGTACTACGTGCAAAGTTCCAGCCATCCACAGCACGTACAAGTCATAAACATAAGAATACATATATCCAGGACTGCAGCTCTAGCCTAGCAGTAATTACTCAAATACGTCACCTTATTATTCTTCTTCATCTCTCCCCTCAAGGTATCTGTATGTGACACCAATAATTTAAAAATGTTATTTATACATCAAAGTGTCAAATGCAACAGACCTTTGGGTATATACAACTATTTCCATCAATTCCCCATTCTGAACATGAAAAGAATACATTTCACAGAGCATGTGCATGTCTGCCTTCTTGGAAGTGGCTACACTCTGCAGTCTTCCAAGTCCTGAATATTACCATACAGAACAAACACTAACAGTTACAATAATACCAAAACATATGAAGGCACACTTTATATGTTTTAGATTTCAGGTACTTTGCTTCCCTATTTACATCTGTCTGCATCATGCAACTAGACAGGAAGGTCTGCTGGAGGCCAGTGGAGGATCTGCATGTGTACAATGAATTAACTCACTCAGACCTAAGGGGATGATCTACAGTACCTAGAGTAACCATACAGATAGATAACGTAGATTCCGTTGACGTGTGCCTGTACAGTCTGCTGTGTTTAAATTGCCCTTTCCTCAGTGCACTCCACAGTTGTTGCTGTAAATGGTTCAGAGACATTAAAAGCTGCCACTCATTGAAATATTAAAGACTTTTTGCAGAGTAACATTATTGTCTCTCCACTGCGAACTGGTTAAAAGAGCGCACTCGATGTGAAGTGGGAACGGGCACTTAGTCGCCCAGGAGTGTCCAACATGTCATCTCTCCTTTAACACCACTCACCTCACTTTCAGTACACAACATTTTTGAATAAATTGTTCCTCAAGCAGGAACCATCCAACATTTTACTAATGAATACTGTATTATTGATAAAGTCTGGGTGAACAGGAACCGTCCGTTGTTGCAGAATGATGTGACAAGAGAACAGAAAAGATGTACAGTATCTGGACAAGGCAATGTAGTGTTTCAGTGTTTCTATGTGTTATGTGGGAATGGTAAGTGCTATGTGGGGATGGAAAAGCTGTGCATTTCCCATGTGTGTAGACTGCCTATTCTATTAAGGTCAAATACTGTACCTTGCTTCGCTCAAGGACTCCTCATTTCACATAAACAGAGGCTGGTTTAACACCTATATAAATCCACAGATTTAGAGAAAAACCTTTCAATTTACAAAACTGACCAAACCTAAGATCTTTCTTTCAGGTTAAATACAAACACAAATCTCGTGTCAGTAATTAATGGTACCATGCTGAAATACATAAATTAGTGAGTGCCATTATGTTTGAAATTTGGTTTAACTTGAGGAGATAAGATGCTTCTGTACATTTCAGAATTCATTCTCCTGATTATACACTACATTTACAAAAGTATTTGGACACCTGAACATCACACCCATATGTGCTTGTTGATTATCTCATTCCAAAACCATGGGCATTAATAGGGAGTTGGTCCCCCCTTTGCTGCTGTAACAGTCTCCATGCTTCTGGGAAGGTTTTCCAGTAGATTTTGGAACATGGCTGTGGGGATTTGCTTCCATTCAGCCACAAGAGCATTAGTGAGGTTGGGCACTGATGTTGGATGTAAGGCCTGGCTCGCAGTCAGCCTTCCAATTTATACCAAAGGTGTTTGATGGGGTTGAGGCCAGGGCTCTGTGCACACCAGTCAAGTTCTCCCCCACCAACCTCAGAAAATAATTTTTTTATGGAACTTGCTTTGTGCATGGGGGCATTTTCATACTGAAACAGGAAAGGGCCTTCCCCAAAATGCCACAGTTTGGGAACACCCTTAGGAAGCAATCTTAGACTTGTGTACGGCTGCTTGGCCATGGAAACCCATTTCATGAAGCTCTTGGTTGCTTAGGATCTTGGGTAGTTCCTTTTGGCCTCCACACTTTGCTCTTGCCATCACTCTGACTCTAGTGAATCTTGGTCTCATCTGTCCTCAAGACCTTTTTCCAGAAGCTCTTTTTGGTACATCAAACGGCGACCTGGCCATCCTGCTTATGTGGGCTAACTAGTGGTTTACATCTTGCAGTGTCTCCTCTGTAGTTCTAGTCATTAAGTTTTCTGCAGACACTAGTCACTGCCACAGCCATGGCTGCCTCGTGAACAATGTTTCAGATCTGTTGGACAGGTTTTCAGTGCTTTTTATTTGGGACAAAGTTTGTGTACCAACAAACATATCTTCTTTGCTGTGGTGAAATAATCTCTCCTCAATTAAAATTTTTTGTACCATTTTATTTTATCATTCAATCAGCTGTATTCAACCAGCATTTGTCATCCACAAAACAATGCATGAATAGCATTTTCATTATTTGACAGCTGAGCTTTGAGCAGTTAAATGTCGTGCCTACACCATCACCACCCTTCACAAAACAGGGCTACAGTGCTACAGTATGGTAGCTATTGTTCTATTGCAGTGTTACATCCAATATTCATTCCACCCATTTTGCTCTTCTTCAGTTTGACTGATATATTTAAGCAAGTGATCCTTTTTTCCTCATCATACAACACACTGTTTTTTATTCATGTCTAAATTCTCCAAACATGAACTGTTGTTCTATTACTGAAGGCACGGTCTAGAAGGTACAGACTATCCATATATATAGTCCTGACTTGTACAATCCTAATATCCATGTACTGCTAATGTAAGGCATGAAATTAAATAAGATATGAAATTCCATCAGTAAGCATAAATAACAAGCATGATATATGGTTGATGCATGGACTGCTTTAAAGTGTGATACATACAGTATAGTGATATATTTTGGTGAGTGTAGTGAGGACAGAATTGTGGATACAAGCATTGATTGTTGTGCACTCTCCAAAATAGGCATTCTAACAGCCCTCCGACTAAAGCAGAAAATCTGATTTCTTTGGGGTTTTTTTCACACCAATTTCTCTGAGACATCGTTATCAGTTTTTTAAGCACCACATCAAACTGTCGTCTGCCTACAGGATTTTGAACAATGGCTTTGAATGAGAAGCAATTACTCCTAAGTACTGGATAATCTTGAAAGGGCTACATACTCCAACTGAAATTGGAAATAAGAGAAGACAAAATGAGGATTCTCTTCTTCACAAGGAACGTCTTTAGTCTTGCAGCGTGCAGTGTCTAATGTTGCCTTAAACCTAACTGGTATTGAATCCACAAAACAATGCTCTGACATTGTGCCTCTGATTCAAATAACCAAGTTGGAGGAACATGTTAATTAAAAATCTCACACCTGTCAAATGTATTTGTTTGAAGAACAAACTGTGATAATATTGTGAAATTTCAGTTCTTCTCAGATAGTAAACTAAAGTGACATTCTGCACAGAATATCATCAGCTATTATTCATTCCATTTGGCGTGCTGGGGGTTCATCCAGTTAAAGCACCGTTCTGGTGCGTGGATAAGCCCCAAGGTCTGTGCCAGCGCCGACTATGACTGTTAGCCCCACATGGTGGCGTACAATTGCCAATTGCATCAACCAATGATGGGAGGGTTCAGTTGGTCAATCGGGTGCCTGTGGACTGCTTGCCAAAACTGCACGTCGCCCTGTGTGCGAGATTGGCCGTGGGCTGCAGTGTGAAAAGAAGCAGGCTGGTGACACCGCATGCTTCGGTGCAGAACCACGACTGCACTCTTCCAAATCAGCAGCCGGGATCACTGCATGAATAAGGCTGCAAGTAGCTAACTGAACATTCCGAATTAGAGGGGGAATCGGACATGTAAAATTTAAAATAATTTTTTTTTTTTAAAGCATTGGGCGTTTCATATCATGAAAGGCGTACCAAATGTCCATCAAAACCAGGGAGCCACATTCCGAAGTGAAATTCAATAAAATCTTTCCACACTTCTCCTTCATAACATCTAAGTGCATTCTCTTCATCACACGCAAAAGACGACAGCACAAATCTGCCTGCCACCACAGGTTTTGTCTGAATCGACAGTAATAAATGTACCCACCAAATCAGAGTTCCAGTATCCCCACTTGACATTTTCTGATGATAATCAGGACAAATGAAATTCACTTCCCACATGAAGTGTAAAAAAATTACCAGTTACAATACAACAAAGGTGTTCCCTATGGTGTCATCAAAATACCAAACGTGATAAAAATAAAAAAAAAACATATCAAAACTTCATTCAAATTTTCAACTTAAATTTCATATTTTGGACCACTGAAATTATGACTGCTTCATAGAACAATGCACAAGAAACCAATTGTACATTTGCAGGTGTAAATATGAGCATAAAGCAGCTTGTACTTACAGCAACATAGAGCGCGGCGTAAACGCTGAGAGCAGCCTCCTTGGAGGGGAAGGATTTGCGGGCGCGTGTGACATCATCCTCGTTTCCCGTGCAAACTTCCTGCTGGTTGATGAAGATGGCGTTCTGTTGGCAGCCCAGGGCCGTGTAATTGGGCCGGCACACGGTCAGGAAGTGGGGCGCCAGGTTCCCCGTCACCACCTGGCCAGCGTTCACAAAGATGTCCGTGGCGAACAGTCCAAAGGCGTACACACCTACAGAAAAAAAAGCACGTTCCCAGTTCTGGCAACCAACACACAATGTAGTTGTCTTGTTTTTTCTGAGTCGTTCATACCCCCAGTAGCTGGGGGGAAAATAACACTACCACACACTAGGAGAAAAATAAGACATGTATAGTTATGAAAATGGTAAACAGCAATAGCACGTATTGCCTAAATTGTAATAAATTAAAAAAAATAAATAAATAAACCCATTGCCTAGATATCCAATCTGTCATTTCAGAGGATGATGCATGCGGAATCTAATACACAAAATCACATGTCTATGTTGACTAATCATGTACTGAAGACTATGATGAGTAAAATTCAGAACCGGGGGTGTCCACATTTTTTTCCCCATGCATTTCACTGCATGTCAGCACTACACTAATGCTGCAAGCACCTGACCTCATTGTGAAAGACTATAAAGGTAGGCGGTTAGAATTGTATAAATGTGTCACGGAGAGTTGTTTAAATTCATCCCACTTCAAGGGATGAAATTATAATGAGTCACATAATGGGGCTTGGAGCCAGTGGGCCCAAAGCTGTTGGAGTGGCACTAACAAAGCATCGTTGGCAGCCATGCATTAAAACAAGCAGGAGTCATTAAATCACAGGAATCCCTATAGGAGCACCATCAGTGCCACATTAAGTCTGTGAGCAAGCCCTGATGGCTGGAGAGCGGTGAGCTATTATTCGCAGTCCTGGTTGAAGCTTTTCCGGTCCTCCAATCAGGGGCCTCTCCTTTTAAGCACAGCTGTTCCACTTTGAAAGTCCATTTAACTAGAAACATCTGGCATTAAGCACATTGGAGGGTACAGTGTTGAGAGGGCCATAATGGCTTCCGTTCTAGATGGAAAATGTCAAATTTAAGTCAAGGCTTTTCTAAGAGAAAATGGGCAAAAGGGAGTGAAAACAGCTTCCTGGTGTGTTCTTGTATTTTCAGTTTTTGCCAGTGAATCAAAAGCAGTGCTACTCATTCTGGTATTTTCATTTGCATATTAATGTTTTGTGAATCTTTTTGACCATTTAAATGATGTTATGGAAGCACTGAAAAGGTAACACACCTTAACTTTATTCAATGCAAAGAAGAACTGACACATAGTCCTGGATTCTACGTTGCAAGAACTTGGGAAACCTCACTTTAATTAGATTGATTAATTTAATTCAGCCAATGAGCTTCAAATAAACACTAAATGCCACCTCAGGTGGTCAGATCCTTAGTGCAACCACCTGGGCTGCCTTGATAGCTTTGATGCTAAATATTTTCAGCTACATCACAGTGGCGCCCTGCGGGCAGAGTTTGGATCAATTACTCACTGGCATAACACTCCCTTTACTGTCTCTTTTAGAATTGTGGTGCTATATAAAATATAGCAACCTCACTGCAATAGTGGCACCCACAGCATTACTTTGGTTAGTCATTAAATATAGCCAAAAAATAAATTCTGAATATACAAAAATGTTTAGTATTTGTACTCCAATGAAAAAGGGGAAATCCAGGCTTCATCTACTGTCAAAGTCAGCTGGACAAAAAACATTGCTATGCACTGGTACACTGCTCAATTTGTTAGAATATAGCAGTATGCTTATTTTAGCTCCTTGGTTTGTTCGGCTGTCAGGTAATTCTGATGGTTCTTAGGAAAAGCATGTTTCCTAAGTTTATTTCCTGGGTTTGCTGGGAACCTTGGAGAAACCAATCAAGCAACAGTAAGAATGCTCAAAGGGTTTCCTTCTATCCTCCTACAGTGAGTCCGACAGTTCCTTTCATGTGATTTCCACAGTTCTTCTGAGTTTTAACCCAGAGCCATCTTCAATTTAAAGGGAAATTAAGAAATTGCTTGAAATACCACTCAAAGGAACAAAGCAGAATACTTTTTTCCTTCTTTCAAAAATTACACTTCAGAAAAGTGAGTGTGAGTCAATACGCAAAAAGTTTTAGGCCCTAGATCATGGAGTTGCAGGGATCATCATATGAAAGATTGCGGCAACAATTCTGATTCAGGATTCTTCGGGTATGAAGCGGGACACAAAGTCAGAGAGTGCAGATCTTTGTGTGAGAACAAAGGCTTTGATTCTGTTCAGTGGACAGAGAGACCAGCGTACTAGGAGGAGAAAATATCCAGTCTATCGCAGAAATGTTACCATCCACCTAACAGTAGAGGCAGGATTCAGATAGCCAAAAAAATTATTTTTAGGGGCCTGCAAAATTTCTACTGCCAACACTAGGGTTTGTGTTGGGTTTCACTTTATTTAAGATGTTTTCAAAATGGATTTCAATTTATTTATTTCTATGAGAAGATTTGATAGCTTGTGTGCTCTATAATCCAGTGTTTGTGTGGATTCAGTGAACAAACAGAGTTCACCAAATGTTGGTTGAATTGGTGAACATTGCAGTCTCTGTAACATGTATTTTGCAGGAAAGGAAAAACTAACAATACAAGACAGCAGTTGGCCACACACTAATGGATGAAATAAAGCAAAAGTTCTTATAAGGAGCTCTAAGTACTCTAAAGTACACATCAAAATACAGGACTGGACTGGTATTATTCTGGTCAGGCTTGGTATGGTTTTCAGTTCACAGCCAAAACCATACTCTGACCAAAGGCAACACCACTCTGAAAGATTTCTCATTAATTGCCTTGAGATTCTAATGCAAGAAGGCCT
Organism: Anguilla rostrata; assembly: GCF_018555375.3. NCBI lineage: Eukaryota > Metazoa > Chordata > Actinopteri > Anguilliformes > Anguillidae > Anguilla > Anguilla rostrata. Next base: position 15,273,931 of record NC_057938.1, on the reverse strand, counting down.
CAACCTCCTTCAGGTATAATGGACAATTGCTGAGGGAAACACCTTTTAACAATGTTTTTAATCATTTTAATTGGGTATTTGCATGAAAAGATCTTGTGGCTAAGTAACTTGTGTTAAATTATAGGGAATGTATATATATTTGTTGTGAACATTCTAACTGCAACTTGCAGATAACCATCATTTCAGTCAATCTTACCCAAGTAAATGAGTCACAGAGTGCTGTAGTAGTTCTAGAAATGAGGACTAGAGGGTTGGTCACAGTTTCAAATCAGGTGGCACAGCATTGTGTAGGCTACCATAGATGATGTGATATGAAAAGGTCTGAGATCACAAGGAGGAACCTTATTTCTTCCTAAAAGCAAGCTCAGAAGATGAGCCAGCAGGTTGTTTTCTCTGGCCCATTGCCTGTTCAAGGGAGTGGTGAGCTCTATAGCACTCACCTCCTTGAATCTATGGCTTTCCAACTGGTGCTCCATTCATAATACAGACTCTGTCAATAATTGGCCCACCTTATGGGGACAGCAAGATCTGCTGAAGAATGATGGTCTTCACCCTAGACATTCTGGTGCAAATCAGCTTTCATGGAACATAGCCCAGACCCTTAATTATGATGATTATTGGCTATCAATAACAGGTATTCAGGCATATTGCCTCTATTGAGCCCTAGGTCTTCTGAACTAGTGAGCACAACTTACGAGTCCCCTTTCCTTTATATTAAATGTAATCCTATTAATTTTGTAAACATTTGCACTAAACATTTTTACTAAGCCTACTGACATTAATCACTGATACACGTTCTGGTTCTTTGGAGACTGTACTTTATTCGATATCACATAAGCAAGGGCTTGGGCTATCACATATAAATGTTAAACGCTTAATTTCTAAAATTGCTTTTATTAATATGTGGACTCTTCAAACCAATCCAGACTTGTTTTATTATTATTACTGAGTCTATCTATTTTAGATTTCTCTGTCTGGTTGGATATAATATGTTCAGGTCTGATAGGGAAGGAAGAGGTGGAGGTGTTGTCAGTTTTGTGAAAAACTTATTTTAATGGCCCTGTTTTCATGTCAACCTCATTCCCAAGGCAATTTGAATGTTTAGCCTTAAGCAAATGTCTTGCAAATAATTCTCAATGTATCACCCCCCTTCTGCTCACTCTTGTGCACTGGATAATTTATGTGAACATTTATCCAAGTCGGAAACTTCCTAATTGTTCATTATTGGTGACACTAACCTTGACTAGTTATCCCCAACCTCTGATAAGCAAAAAGAAATAAGGCATAATCTTAATTTAACACAGTTAATAACTAAGCATCGTCATAGAAGAAATTCAACAAAATTCAGTGTATTGGATATCATACTAACAAACAGGCCTTATAGTTATCCAGCTACTGGCATTTTGTCTAATGATCTAAGTGATCACTCCCCAATAGAATTTATAAGAGATACAAAAATGAACAAATACCACCCATGTATTATGACTAAAAGAAATTTTAGGAATTTTAACAAGCAAAGTGTTTTTACATGACCTTTACTTTTGTGATCTGGCAGGTGTTTCTGACATCTCTGACTCAGAGCTGGCTCTTGAGTACTTTTGAATATTTTTAACTGAATTTCTGATCAGTATGCTCATAATCCCTACAAGGTAAGAGTAAATAATAGATCAAACCCTTGGTTTTCACATGAATTATCTGAGCTTATGTACAAAAGATATGGCATGGGCTAAAGCAAGAATGACAGACTCCTCCTTTGATTGGCTATCCATCAGACAATTAAGAAATTGATGTGTGACCTTAACATGGAAGGCCAAATCTATCTGTCATCCTTATCCCATAGTGTTGGGAATTCAGCAAAATTCTGGAAAACGTTAAAAGTCTAAAACAGAATTCTGCCCCCTCAATCCCACTACAAATTAAGTCTATATCAGATAGTATTACTGAGAAAAATTACACTTGTAAAGATTTAAATAGCCACTTTGTCTCTGTGGGTCACTTATTTGACAATCTTAACACATTACAGGACTCTGATCATAGCATATGCCTTCCTGCCTCATCAAACTGTCCAGTACCTGGAAACTGCTCGTTTTCTTTTAGGCAGTTTGCAGAAGAGGAAGTGCTGGATGCATTACTAGCTATAGACATAAAAAAAAAATCTATGGGTGTTGATAATCTGGATTCTGGCCTTTTACAACTAGGTAGCCTCTTATGACTAGAAAATCTTTCAACCTTCTACCCATAATTTAAATTTAAGTCTTTTTTTTGGAAGTATCCCTAAGGAGCGGAAAGCATGTGTTTAGAAACACAACCTATGCCACCAGGTCACAGGAGTGGACAACCCTAGCGGTAACATTCCCTATATCTGTGGTAGTAAAAAAAAGCTTTTAGCTTCTGTGCACCACACATGGAACAAACTTCAATGTTCTTTAAGACTGGACACATGGGTGTCCTTACAAGAATTCAAGCTGATTGTGGTGGACTGGGTTACAAAGGAATGCAAATGTTTCATATAGTTGATTTGCTTTTCTGCCTTTGATTCATTTGTGCTGTATTTTGTACTTTGTCTCACATTGTATTATTGTTGTTTGGAATTTTTGTAAACAGGGCTCACCTGAAAAAAAGACTCTAGTCTCAGTCAGACCGCCTTCATAAAATAAAAGATAAATAATATAAAATAAATGTACAAATTATCCAGCTGTATAAATAGGTAATAAATAAGAATGTGAGCTAAGCCACTGTGTGCAAAGGCATCTGATAAGCAAAATAAAATTGACAGTAATCTAAAGTTATAATATATAATAATACACACAGAATTCATACTGCATAGTACAGCCTTAAACAACTATAATCACTTTGCTTATTATTTTAAGATGGGTCTCCTGATTTTCACATATAACTGTGCAATCTGGGGTCTGCCTGAGCCAACTACACATACAGTGTATTTCTCCAATGCAGTGACCATACAGCTCAGCTACTGAGTGACAGAATGAATAGTGATGTGCATTAGAGGATTAGAGCACAAGCTTGTCTCCACAGGAAAATGCTACAGAGGAGTCACCTCCCGAAGCACTGTGATGAAAATTTTTTAAATGCAGCAATTCAAACCGTGACCATGGTCCGTATCATCCCCTGGTGCTTTTTCTGAGCCTTTGGCTGCTTAGTTACTTTGAATCATCACAAAAATCCATCAACCCACTCCCAAACCATGATTTCCGATGTGACCATGACACCACATGTTATGGGAAAAATCAGCACACTACTGACTTTTATCTTTAAGTTTCAGTCACAATCGAGCAATTATCAAATAAGCTCACCAGTGTTTGTGAAAAAAGAAACAGGCACTGATTAATACAGAATAATAGATAGAGACAAATCTAATCCAGGTCCAGAATCTATCAGCCCTCTTGATGTGTGTTTAACTATCTGTTATGTTTTACTAAAAACCAATGGGAGTTGTGATTGAGCCTGTCCATCTGTCAGATTCATAAACCCACAGACCCTGCCATTTTATTTCTTTGGACAACCAGGATGAACATAAAAACTAATATCCAATACAATATTCAACAAACTGCGAGGTAGCAGTGACATACCCAGAAATCGAAAAGTCCTGCGAACAAGAGGGTTGAGGTAACAGCAGTCCCCCATCACGATGATCTTTTCACGGTTATCCAGATCCTCAGAAACATACTGCAGCAGAAACAGCACAGACTCTGTGGCTGTGATCTAAGAGGGGGAAGAAAAACAGAAAAGGTGAATTATGATCATAAAACCATCAAGTGAGTGGCTGAACATGTATTGTAATTAAAGTTGTAATGTCCCCCCGACAACACACACACACACACACACACACACACATACATGCACAAAGTTGGGTACAAGAGAAAACCATGTTTATTAAATCAGCATATTATGTTTTTGAGATCTACAAATCTCAAAGGTGCTTTAAAGACAAAGCCCTGTCTCTAACATTACCAACATGCTGTTGAAGCCTTGTTAAATGATTTAATTTACACAATTTACACTAAAGTACATTTTCTGCTCAAGAGCCCATGAGAGGAACCACTTTTCCAGAATTTTAGAGGTGAAAAGATCTCCAAGGAAAACCATGCAAATAAATTATCTATGTAGCACAATGGTAAGTCTTAGGTGGTAGTGTAGTATAATGGTTAGGGAGTAGTAGCTGTAAGTTGCGGGTTCGATTCTCAGCTGGGGTGCTGCCGTTGTACCCCTGAGCAAGACGCTTAATCTGAATTTCTGCAGTAAACGTATCCAGCTGGGTACATGCACTGTGTTTAAAAACGTTATCTGTGTAAATCGCTCTAGATAAGAGCATCTGCTAAAATGCTGAAAAGTAAATAAGCAGTGCAAATCCCCCATGGTAAATACAGTCAGAACTGAGTTCAATGAAAACTTGCCCTTAACTCTGCACAAAAAAATGAATGTAATTGTTCTGGCTGGTATTTGTAAAGAAGATGCTTAACTTTTGCATTTAATTGAGTTGAAAGATTTGAAAAGTTAAGGACAAATGTTGACTAAATCCAGGCCTCAGTGACTCAAACTTAAACCCATGCAGCATCTCACTGGGGATTCAAGAGTACTCAACACAACAGTTAATTAGGATTTATACTTCAAGGTATGCTGTTGCAGCTAATTCTACAGATTAAATAAATGAGTTACTCCCTCATTAACAATTTCAAAGGCAGTCCAGCGCATACTGGAAACAGCTCTCTGTCACGCAGACAGTTTCCATTAGAAACTCCCTCTGCTATTTATCAGCAGCAGATCAGCAAAAGTGTTTTCCATGCAGTCATATCCTGCTCAGGGGCTATGGGTTGGGAACTGCCAACAAGTAGAAATTGATTCTCCCTTTTGAAAATAACAGCCTTGAGACTCAGCTTCCCCCTTCTATCACGCGCACCAAGATGGAGACGTCTCCCGATGCGCAACGGAGGTTGGCGCGGCCCTCTGATTCTGCACTGCCGTGACACGAGTGCAGACCGTTTCAGGTCACAAGCCTGATTGGATATTTACTACAGGACATAAATAGTGCCTAGGAGTCCTATGAGATGACAAAACCCATCGGCTGCTTAGCCTGCTGACTCTGTCCTTTAGTTGTCTTTTGTATTTGGCTGCCTCCATAACCCCTTTGTGATTAAATTATTTTAAATCAGTAAAAGGGAAGATATGGGAACTGACTTTATATCCTGAGGATCCCGGCTATAAAGTTACTACTGTACAAGTCCAATTGTTACGATCAACAGATAACTTTCAAAACTGTTCCCTGTGCTTGTGTGCATCGAGTTTTCATTTGGAAACACTATCCCCTTAATCAATTTTATGGTACACACTTATGCAAGCACCACAAATATTTATATTAGGCATATGTAATGACACTTAACTTAAAAAGGAGATGTTCATCATTATCAAAGTTTGCCAAGATTATTTTTATTATTATTACTACATCTCTCATGATGCATACTGCAGAATTTGAAAAAGCCCAAGACCTCATATTTTAGATTCTACAAAGAAAAATACTTATTAAGTATTGGGACTATGAGAGGCTCAATCATGTATTTATTTTTTAATGATAACTTCTACTAATGTCTTTCTTCTTCTCTAGAAAAGTTTGTGTCAAACATATTTACTGTACATGTACTGTAATGTACATTCACTGCATTCACTGCAGTAAAAATTATTTAAAGAATACAGTGAAAAGCCCACCATATTCATATTGTCAATGTTTGTTTTCAACTTTTCTTCTCCACAGTTGGTAATCAGCAATTACTTCCTTCAAGTAATAGTTGTGCTAACCACACCTCCACAAAGAGCACTGCAGAAGAAGCATATTCTTCCAGTGCACTCCTTTAACCAACCCAATCTTCGGCAGGACAAAGCCAATGTTCCAACACTTCACTCTCTGCCAAGTGTTATATTAAACTTAATGAATATTCATGAAGTGCAGAGCATCCTTTGACACGGTAATGTCTTTGTGTACACCTAATGAAGATTATTCATAAGGTGCATCAAACTGGAACAACTATGCAGTTATTGAGAATGAAGGGAGGTCCTCAGACTACTTTTTCTTTTTTTGTAATATTTTGATAATGTACATGAAATAAAAAAAGTAAGTGGGCTACATACTGTTTTTTTCTGTGTTAGTCAAATGTTTGGTATGTTTGAACCTAGAATAATTGCTAGCACATTCAGGGGAGTTGAAAATTTAGTGATTTTGGACTTTCAAATTTAAATGTAAACTTTAAATTGTCAGCAACTAAATTTTCCAATTGTTCAGAATGTTTAACCTTTTTAACCGTTTTTCTTTTTTAATAATAATAATTGTAATAATTAAATTAAGTAAACCATTCTAGATATAAAAATGTAAAAATGTACATCCCAAAACAGTATATTAGCATTAGAGAAAATAATAGTGTACTCTGTATCAATTTGAAAAGGTTAGTGGGGGGGTGGGGGGGGGGGATCGTGATACACGGATATCGGGCCTCACTCACAACCTCTGGCCTCCCGTCTCCCCCTCCTCCACCCTTGCACATACGAGTGATGGACGACTGGTTTTATGGTACGCGAGAAGGAGATGCCGGTAGAAACATCAGTGAATCAGAGGAGGTGTGAATCAGCAGTAGTAAATCAGCTGTGTGTGAGCACATGCAGCACTGAGGTGCACCGTGAACCTGAGAACCCTTGCAAAAGCCCTGGCCTGCTGCTGCTGAAAAAAGTCTTAGGGAAAAGACTGTCCTCCATTATTAGCCATTATTTCTATTATGCTATGCCATCTGGCATAGTATACAAGATGCCTTCATGGTCTCAACAAGTTTAAATAATCTTCTGGGTCCCTAATACAGGTGCTGCATTTTCTAGCAGGTTTCAACGATGGTTCCTGTTTTGAACCAAAAAATGTAATGTTAGACAAAGGAAACCTTAATGTTAGACAAAGAGTAAACACTAAACATTTTTTTTAATTATTTCATTTATTTCATGAAAAAAGTTATCAGACACCCATATATCACCCATGCAAAAAGTAATTGCCACCTTAAACTTAAAAACTGGTTGCACCACCTTTATCAGCAATAACTGCAACCAAATGTTTCCTATAATGATATCAATATTCCACATCATTGTAGAGGAATTTTTGCAAACTCTTCTTTGCAGAACTGTTTTAATTCAGAAAATTGACATTAACTGCTTGTTTCAGGTCTTACCACAGCATCTCTACTGAGTTCAAGTCAGGACTTTGATTAGGCCACTGCAAAACTTTAATTTCGGTTCTTTTCAGCCATTCAGATGTGGACTTTTGTGTGCTTTTGTGTTTTGGATCAATGACTTGCTGCATACCCCAATTACGCTTAAGTTTCAGTTCATGGACAGATGACCAGACATTTTCCATAAGAATTTTCTTGCACAGAGCAGAGTTCTTTCAATAATGGCAGGTTGGTCCAGGTCCCAAGGCAATAAAGCTTCCTCACACCATCAAACTACTACCACCATGTTTGACTGTTGTATGATGTTCTTACTGTGAAATGTTGTATTTACTTTATACCAGACATAATGGGACCAGTACAGCCAAAAAATTTCCAATTTTCACTCTGTCCATAGAGCATTATCGCAAAAAGCTTGGGAATCATCCAGTTGTTTTTTGTAAATGTAAGATGAGCACTGAAGTTTAAATTCAACAGGGCTGGCTGCAATTGAGCCTGGCTGTGTTCAATCAGCTAAATCTAATTATCAATAAAATTTGGTACATTTCTGTGCAATTATGTCCAATTACATTGTATCATGATCTATAAATATACGTTGAATGTCAGAAGATATGGCATAAATAAGTCGACAATTGCCCTATTAAGACAAAACCGCAAATATTTATGAAGGTGGGCAGTTTCTGATGGAAATCATGTGGGAAGTGGACATCTCTGTTTCATTGTTTTAGGCAATTAAGTAGATTCTATACTTAATATAGAATCAATCTATATTCAATATAGCATGTCAAAGGTTGCATGTAAACTTAAAAGTGATCATATTATCTAAAAACTTGAAATGCAGTATCATTCACAACAAAATTGTACCATTAATTTACGAACCATTTCTAATAGTTTTAGAGGTTTTTTCACACAATTTTCCCTATAGCCGGCTTAGGCAGCTTTAAAAATACTTAAGCATCCCACCTAAGACATTTCTATGCAGGAAAACCCCTGGAAGATGCCCATTTCAACCTCTACAAGAAATGCATCAGCTTCAGGGGCTCACTTTAGTTTTAATCTCCTTTTGCAATGCCAGCTGCTATATTTCTGTTGTATGGGAAAATATTATACAGTGATGGATGAAATCCATCCCCGTGTGAAGTGCTCCCAGGTTGCTCAGTACAGCCACTCCAAGCAGTGCAATATAGAAGAAACAGGGTTCCACTGGTGCAATAAGAACCCAGTTCGTTCTCAGAGGTGCTTGGCTTCTCTGCAGCAAACAGGGTACAGAAGAGTATAGACAGAAGAGGGGAAAAGCAATGGTAAACAATGAGTAAATAGAGATATTCAATTTATGAAGTGTAACAAAATTATTTTATATGGATAGTCAAGTCATCCCATGTTTGCTTTGTACTTTCAGCAAACATGGGATGACCTGACTATACCTACACCAAACAGGTAACAACCACATTTTTAAAAGCAAACGCAAATAAAGTTAAAAAAAAAGAGAAAGAAACCATGCAAATGTGTTAATTAGCTAGTTGTTGTGAAGTTGTTTTTGCAGTTGGCTGCGGTGCATTCTCACAAGACAGGTGATGGAGTAAAGGAAACCAAAGCACAAAAACGCAGTAATAAAAATGAAATAAAACATTAGCCAGTTGCATTCTGTATCACACATGGGAAGACATTTTATGTATGCTCAAAGACAAAAGTCAACACTGCACTTATAACTGACCATATTCCTAATGGTCCCCTAAGGCCTATGTGTCTGAGCTCTGAATCCCTGGCAGCTGAATTGCACATCATAGCCCACAATAATATAACACAAGAGAACAATTCAAAGAGTTCTTCGTGATTCAAGCATTTCTCGCAAAGGAACAAAAATGCAAATTCTGTACCATTAGAAAAATGAATATCAGAGCTTGAGGCAGAACTCTAAACAGCATACCTTTTAGAAGGACATGACAGAACCCAATGACCATAACAAGGAAATTGCAATCTTGCTTTTTATGAACTTTTACAACATTCATGTGATGTGCATACACACCAAATTTTAGGGAAGCAGTATATTCAATGTAAATGAAAGTTATATTTTCATTTTCTAACAGATATCAAATATTTTGACATAAAGCAATGATATATTTCTGTTTAAGTTTTCATACATTGCTTTTAATTCCTGGCACATCAATAAATGCAAACATCCTGGCACATCAATAAATCCAAACAAAAATAAATAGAAACTATATTTTTGAATTACCATTTCCTTCTTAAAGAAAGATTACATTTAAAAGACTAGGATCGCAGGTACAAGAGTCATAAAACAAAACATCTGTATAAAAATATGTAAAGGACTGAGGAACATCAGAGGATTACACGTCAGGGTAAGCATCACAAATGGAAAGCATATATTTTGCAAGCTTCTCACTTCCAGTATTTGAATAAACCATTTTTAAAAACAAATGTAACACGTGCCAATGAATATTCTACAGCATGTATTTAAACTAAGCTTCAGGATTGTTAAACCTGGGCTTTGTAACGAGAAGCAAAAGACAGGGAAACTAATCTGTTCACGATTCGCCGAAAACCCATCCAGGCTCACAGGACTGTGAAGAGGAATGAGCATTACTCACTGTTCACTAATAATAGCAATCATGGCATCCTGGCCCACAAATGTCAGACAATATAACCCTGATGAGAAACTGCTCCCAGAGCCATTGGAGGAAGAGTGCAGCCTCCCTGTGAGTCTTTAGTTGTGAGAGCGCATTAATGCTGCCAATGCGCTTGTAAAAAGAAAAAAACATTTGTGTGTTTGACAAAGATACAGTATTGATCACTGTTTTTCATTACAGAACTGCTGGAGTATGATTTGAGAAGTGTTCGGGGCTTCTGCACTAAAAAATCTAAATCTCAATATCTGGCCAGCTTTTCAGTACTTTCACAGCTTTCAGTACTCGAGAGCAAAAGGTTTCCAGAATGACCACTAAAAGCATGTTTTTATAGGTCCCCAAGTTGTCTTTAGAAAATTTATCTTCATCTTCTTTTCTGAGCAGGTCCTCAATTTTCTGACACATAGGTATTGTATAAACAAGTGTATGCTCTTGTAGCGACTGTAAAGGGGTGGAAAATAATAAAAAATAATTTATCATGGAGGGATGTATACACTACACATTCACCGAATATCTATTCAACGTTATGTCAATAACTATAATAAAACACCTTCCAATTCAGACATAAAGTCTGTATTGAAAAAACCTCTGAATTGTATGGCCGTGGTTGGGACCGC